>NC_057814.1:20445167-20723273 GCF_018294505.1 Triticum aestivum | reverse complement strand
ATTCATGCCTAATGAAGGAAAAAGGGTGCCAAAATAATCTTCGGATTGGTCCATCAACTCCTTCGATATGGGCGTAATGTCGGTCTTATACGAATTTACTGGTGCCAACATGTCAGCTTTTTTGTCAGATTATTGTCTGTGTTGGTTTGTGTGTATCCTAGCTATGCAGAGGTCAGCATTACTCGCTATGCTTTGTATCTATTTGATACTATGTTTTAAGTTAATAAAAGAGCTCTTTATCAAAGAATGAGACCATGTGCAAAGATACATGAACGATTCCACTCCACACACAACGATTCACTTGCTCACACTTGGGAGTTATACATTACCCAATAATTACTAGATAAAGTTTAAATTTTATTGAATGTTCTTCATCAATAAAGTCGAATAGTCTTATTTGACATTCGCAGGGGATGGTGTGTATGTTATCCATCATGCTAATGGCGGAGTTCCCTTCGCGAAGCAGCAACACTGGTTTTTGTTGAAAGATATGTAGTCGCTTTGACCCTTATCATATCCATGTGCTAAACATAGTTTCTGGCATAGACTGAGTGTGCAGCGTTTCATTACAAAACATAACTTGTCAGGCATCTTGCCCTTCGTATCTGCACGCATGGGATCACAATAGTAACTTCCCAGTTACTAACATCCAAATGTGTACAAAAATATTAAGAGAAAAGTAGACGAAAGAAATGTCCCCATGATCCTTCCTTCTACAAGAGAGGGCAGGGAAGTGGTAGACATGACAACAAGAGCCAGCAGGCACATAGCCTGCCCGATGTTCTTGATAGGCGCCATTAGGAGTACTTGAGTAGCCAGCTTTCTTGTTGTTCTGCTACTGTTCTTGTCAATATATGTTGTAGCAGCTATGTCCCTATGCCTAGTGATTATATAACTCCATGGGTGATACCTCTCCAACGTATCTATAATTTATGAACTATTCATGCTATTATAATATCCATCTTGGATGTTTTATGGGCTTTACTATGCACTTTTATATTACTTTTGGGACTAACCTATTGACCCGGAGCCCAGTGCCAGTTTATGTTTTTCCCCTTGTTTCAGTGTTTCGCAGAAAAGGAATATCAAACGGAGTCCAAACGGAATGAAACCTTCAGAAAATTTATTTTTGGAACGGAAGCAATCCAGGGGACTTGGAGTGCACGTCAGGGAATCAATGAGGAGGGCACGAGGCAGGGGGCGCGCCCACCCCCATGGGCGCGCCCTCCACCCTCGTGGGCCCCTCGTGGCTCCCCTGACGTATTTCTTCCTCCTATATATACCCATATACCCTAAAACCTTCGGGGAACAGAATAGATCGGGAGTTCCACCGCCGCAAGCCTCTGTAGCCACCAAAAACCAATCGGGACCCTGTTTCGGCACCCTGCCAGAGGGGGGATTCCTCACCGCTGGCCATCTTCATCATCCCGGCGATCTCCATGACGAGGAGGGAGTAGTTCACCTTTGGGGCTGAGGGTATGTACCAGTAGCTATGTGTTTGATCTCTCTCTCTCGCGCGTCTTGATTTGGCACGATCTTGATGTATCGCGAGCTTTGCTATTATAGTTGGATCTTATGATGTTTCTCCCCCTCTACTCTCTTGTAATCGATTGAGTTTTCCCTTTGAAGTTATCTTATCGGATTGAGTCTTTAATGATTTGAGAACACTTGATGTATGTCTTGCGTGGGATAACCGTGGTGACAATGGGTTATTCTATTGATTCACTTGATGTATGTTTTGGTGATCAACTTGCGGGTTCTGCCCATGAACCTATGCATAGGGGTTGGCACACATTTTCGTCTTGACTCTCCGGTAGATACTTTGGGGCACTCTTTGAGGTTCTATGTGTTGGTTGAATAGATGAATCTGAGATTGTGTGATGCATATCGTATAATCATACCCACGGATACTTGAGGTGGCATTGGAGTATCTAGGTGACATTAGGGTTTTGGTTGATGTGTGTCTTAAGGTGTTATTTTACTACGAACTCTAGGGCTGTTTGTGACACTTATAGGAATAGCCCAATGGATTGATCGGAAAGAATAACTTTGAGGTGGTTTCGTACCCTACCATAATCTCTTCGTTTGTTCTCCGCTATTAGTGACTTTGGAGTGACTCTTTGTTGCATGTTGAGGGATAGTTATATGATCCAATTATGTTATTATTGTTGAGAGAACTTGCACTAGTGAAAGTATGAACCCTAGGCCTTGTTTCAACGCATTGCAATACCATTTACGCTCACTTTTATTATTAGTTACCTTGCTGTTTTTATATTTTCATATTACAAAAACCTATATCTACCATCCATATTGCACTTGTATCACCATCTCTTCGCCGAACTAGTGCACCTATACAATTTACCATTGCATTGGGTGTGTTGGGGACACAAGAGACTCTTTCTTATTTGGTTGCAGGGTTGTTTGAGAGAGACCATCTTCAACCTACGCCTCCCACGGATTGATAAACCTTAGGTCATCCACTTGAGGGAAATTTGCTACTGTCCTACAAACCTCTGCACTTGGAGGCCCAACAATGTCTACAATAAGAAGATTGCGTAGATCTTGCAATCAAATCTTTTAGTTTCTTTTTTTATCACTAGTTTAGTTTATAAAAGAAAACTACAAAAAATGGAATTAATGGTGCCTCATATGCTTCATCTTTTTAATGTCTTTCGTGAAAATGATGGAAAGGAAAATTGTGCTCAAGTGCTAGAGGAAGAATGCATTAGAATGTTTGGCACTAAATCTTTGAATGATGAGCATGATTGCAATGTTGTTAGTATGAATTCCTTGAATATCCATGATGCTAATGATATGCAAAGGCACAAGCTTGGGGATGCTATGTTTGACGAAGATGATATTTTTTGTCCCCCAAGTTTTGATGAGAAAATTTATTATGATGATAACATGCCTCCTATCTATGATGATTATTGTGATGACACGTATGCTATAAAGAATAAAAATAACCATGAAACTTGTCATAATGATTTTAATTTTCAATTGGATTATGCTTCACATGATAGGTATTTTGTTGAGTTTGCTCCCACTACTATTCATGAGAACAAATTTCCTTTTGTGGAGAGTAATAAAATTTCTATGCTTGTAGATCATGAAAAGAATATGTGATAGTTATATTTTTGAATTCATTCATGATGCTACTGAAAATTACTATGAGAGAGGATCATATGCTTCTACATATTGCATAATATCAAGTTTCCTCTCTATGTGTTGAAAATCTTGAAGTTATGCTTGTTTTACCTTCCTATGCAAGTTGATTCTTGTTCCCATAAGATGTTTGCTCACAAAATCCCTATGCATAGGAAGTGGGTTAGGCTTAAATGTGCTTGTCATATGCTTCATGATGCTATCTTTATGTTTCAATTCTTGTCTTTTATGTGAGCATCATTGAAATTATCAGGCCTAGCTAAAAAGACAATAAAGAAAAGCGGTTGTTGGGAGACAACCCAATATTTACCTTTACTGTTTTTGTGTGTTCACATAATTATGCTACTGTAGTAATCATGTTATATAGCTTTTGTTTCAATAAAGTGCCAAGTAGAACCTTTGGGAAGACTTGGGTGGAAGTTAATGTGATCTTGCTGTAAAAAACAGAAACTTTGCGCTCACGAGTTTAGCTGTCATTTTCTACTGGAGAGTGCTATTTAGTTAATTATTTTTGAAGATGATTACTAGACAAATTCCTCAGGTCCACCAATGTATTTTAGAATTTTTTGAGTTCCAGAAGTGTGCGTTAGTTACAGATTACTACAGACTGTTCTGTTTTTGACAGATTCTGTTTTTCGTGTGTTGTTTGCTTATTTTGATGAATCTATGGCTAGTAAAATAGTTTATAAACCATAGAGAAGTTGGAATACAGTAGGTTTAACGCCAATATAAATAAAGAATGAGTTCATTACAGTACCTTCAAGTAGTGTTTTGTTTTCTTTCGCTAACGGAGCTTACGAGTTTTCTGTTGAGTTTCGTGTTGTGAAGTTTTCAAGTTTTGGGTAAAGATTCGATAGACTATGGAATAAGGAGTGGAAAGAGCCTAATCTTGGGGATGCCCAAGGCACCCCAAGGTAATATTCAAGGACAACCAAGAGCCTAAGCTTGGGGATGCCCCGGGTGGCATCCCCTCTTTCGTCTTTGTTCATCGGTAACTTTACTTGGAGCTATCTTTTCATTCACCACATGATATGTGTTTTGCTTGGAGCGTCATTTTATTTTCTTTAGCTTTGCTTGCTGTTTGAATAAAATACCAAGATCTGAAATTCTTAAATGAGAGAGAGTCTTCACATAGCTACATAATTATTTAACTACTCATTGATCTTCACTTATATGTTTTTGGAGTAGTTTGTCATTTACTCGTGTGCTTCGCTTATATCCTATGAGTAAATGTTTGAATGATTTGAATGTCATAAATCTTAAATTATATATGTTTCATATGCCTTTCCCATGGGGAGTAATGCCTTCACATATAAGAAGTAGAGGTGGTAAATTTATTTAAGGTTAGCAAACATTGTATTGATCACTTGAACAAATCATGAACGAATATTGAAGGAAGAGAGATTTCACATATAAATATACTATCTTGGACATCTTCTATGATTGTGAGCCCCATTAATTATTTTCAAGCCTGAGCAAATTAGTTGAAGTTGGACAAGGAAGACAACACAATAAGTTATGCTTGGGTATATTTGTATAGAAGTTATATTGTTATGGATCCTCTAACATGTGGTGCTTGCTATTTAGAATCCTTTGCTAGCCAAAATACCTGTACTAAGCGGGAATACTGCTTGTGCATCCAAATTCCTTGAACCAAGTTTCTTCCATGAGTGTCCACCATATCTACCTATATGCGGTATTTACCTGCCGTTCCAAGTAAATTTGTATGAGCCAAACTCTAAACCTTCAAATAATAATCTGTTTTGTATGCCCGAATCGCTCATGTAGCGACTAGGGGCTGTCACTATCTTCCATGCTAGGTGGGTTATTCTCACGATGAGTGGACTCCGCTCATCATTCACGAGAAAATGGCTGGTAACTGGGATGCCCAGTCCTATGATCAAAAGATCAAAAACAAATTCGCAAATAATTTAAACAAAACTCCCCCATGATTGTTGAGAGTTGGACGGCACCCGTTGTTTCAGACAAGCCGTGGAGTGTGATCATTGGTGGAGGGGCGGTAAAATCTTTACCTTTCTGCGTGGGAACCGCCTATGATGTATCTAGTATGGAACATATTGGGAACTCTTGGTCTTTATGTTGACAATGAAAGCATACCTCTCAAAATTATTTTCATCTCTGTTTTTGCTTCGAGCTCTTGCACCTCTGCAAATCCCTGCTTCCCTCTGCGAAGGGCCTATATTTTAATTTTATGCAAGAGTCAATAGTTTTCCTTCTCATTCCAACCTACTCTCTAGTTGGCACGCATCATATGATGGAAAGATCTAAGCATATATGGACATTCAAATATATTTGATCATGAATTATTACTGTTGACATTACCCTTGAGGTAAAAGGTTGGGAGGCGAAATATTAAGCCCCTATCTTTCTCTGTGTTCGGTGAATACTATTTGTTCTAAAAATATGCTTTGGGTGGTAGCAATCATGGAAGACTAAATGAGAGTTGAGTATGTGGAGTTTGCTAAATCAAACCTCTGACATAGACTCTTCCTGAAAATAAGATGAATTGTAATTGTTTGATGACTAATAACACGGTTTGTTAGTTTTCAAGAAAGTTTATGATCTATACTTTAACATGTGAATAGTTTGTTACTTGATCATGCAAAGTTCTATGAGTTGAGCTACTATTATGACATATAATGATGCTAGAAAAGGTGATTGAAATTATCATTGATCAAACTTATGCACCTGCTAGCATTCACACTTCATAAATTATTTCTTTTATCATTTACCTACTCGAGGATGAGCAGGAATTAAGCTTGGGGATGCTGATACGTCTCCAACGTATCTATAATTTATGAAGTATTCATGCTATTATATTATCCATCTTGGATGTTTTGTGTGATTTACTATGCACATTTATATTAGTTTTGGGACTAACCTATTGACCCAGAGCCCAGTGCCAGTTTCTGTTTTTTCCCTTATTTCAGTTTTTCGCAGAAAAGGAATATCACACGAAGTCCAAACGGAATGAAACCTTCGGAAAAGTTATTTTTGGAACGGAAGCAATCCAGCGGAATTGGAGTGCACGTCCGGGAGTCAACGAGGAGGGCACGAGGCAGGGGGACGCGCCAACCCCCCTGGGCGCGCCCTCCACTCTCGTGGTCCCCTCGTGGCTCCCCTGACGTATTTCTTCCTCCTATATGTACCAATATACCCTAAAAATTCCGGGGAACAGAATAGATCGGGAGTTCCGCCGCCGCAAGCCTCTGTAGCCACCAAAAACCAATCAGGACCCTGTTCCGGCACCCTGCCGGAGGGGAGATCCCTCACCGGTGGCCATCTTCATCATCCCGGCGATCTCCATGACGAGGAGGGAGTAGTTCACCCTCGGGGCTGAGGGTATGTACCAGTAGCTATGTGTTTGATCTCTCTCTCTCTCGTGTTCTTGATTTGGCACGATCTTGATGTATGGCGAGCTTTGCTATTATAGTTGGATCTTATGATGTTTCTCCCCCTCTACTCTCTTGTAATGGATTGAGTTTCCCTTTGAAGTTATCTTATCGGATTGAGTCTTTAATGATTTGAGAACACTTGATGTATGTCTTGCGTCGGATAACCGTGGTGACAATGGGTTATTCTATTGATTCACTTGATGTATGTTTTGGTGATCAACTTGCGGGTTCCACCCATGAACCTATGCATAGGGGTTGGCACACATTTTCGTCTTCAGTCTCCGGTAGAAACTTTGGGGCACTCTTTGAGGTTCTATGTGTTGGTTGAATAGATGAATCTGAGATTGTGTGATGCATATCGTATAATCATACCCACGGATACTTGAGGTGGCATTGGAGTATCTAGGTGACATTAGGGTTTCGGTTGATGTGTGTCTTAAGGTGTTATTTTACTACGAACTCTAGGGCTGTTTGTGACACTTATAGGAATAGCCCAATGGATTGATCGGAAAGAATAACTTTGCGGTGGTTTCGTACCCTACCATAATCTCTTCGTTTGTTCTCCGCTATTAGTGACTTTGGAGTGACTCTTTGTTGCATGTTGAGGGATAGTTATATGATCCAATTATGTTATTATTGTTGAGAGAACTTGCACTAGTGAAAGTATGAACCCTAGGCCTTGTTTCAACGCATTGCAATACCGTTTACGCTCACTTTTATTATTAGTTACCTTGCTATTTTTATATTCTCAGATTACAAAAACCTATATCTACCATCCATATTGCACTTGTATCACCATCTCTTCGCCGAACTAGTGCACCTATATAATTTACCATTGTATTGGGTGTGTTGGGGACACAAGAGACTCTTTGTTATTTGGTTGCAGGGTTGTTTGAGAGAGACCATCTTCAACATATGCCTCCCACGGATTGATAAACCTTAGGTCATCCACTTGAGGGAAATTTGCTACTGTCCTACAAACGTCCGCACTTGGAGGCCCAACAACGTCTACAATAAGAAGGTTGCGTAGTAGACATCAAGCTCTTTTCTGGCGCCGTTGCCGGGGAGGCTAGGTAAGCGGCACTCACACCCCATCAACTAAGCAGTTTCTGGCGCCGTTGCCGGGGAGGTGAGTGCTTGAAGGTATATCTTTAGATCTTGCAATCGAATCTTTTAGTTTCTTGTTTTATCGCTAGTTTAGTTTATAAAAGAAAACTACAAAATATGGAATTAAGGGTGCCTCATGTGCTTCACCTTTTTAATGTCTTTCGTGAAAATGATGGAAAGGAAAATTGTGCTCAAGTGCTAGAGGAAGAATGCATTATAATGTTTGGCACTAAATCTTTGAATGATGAGCATGATTGCAATGTTGTTAGTACGAATTCCTTGAATATCCATGATGCTAATGATATTCAAATCCACAAGCTTGGGGATGCTATGTTTGACGAAGATGATATTTTTTGTCCCCCAAGTTTTGATGAGCAAATTTATTATGATGATAGCATGCCTCCTATCTATGATGATTATTGTGATGACACGTATGCTATAAAGAATAAAAATAACCATGAAACTTGTCATAATGATTTTAATTTTCAATTGGATTATGCTTCACATGATAGTTATTTTGTTGAGTTTGCTCCCACTACTATTCATGAGAACAAATTTGCTTTTGTGGAGAGTAATTTCTATGCTTGTAGATCATGAAAAGAATGCTTTATGTGATAGTTATATTTTTGAATTCATTCATGATGCTACTGAAAATTACTATGAGAGAGGATCATATGCTTCTACATATTGCATAATATCTAGTTTCCTCTCTATGTGTTGAAAATCTTGAAGTTATGCTTGTTTTACCTTCCTATGCAAGTTGATTCTTGTTCCCATAAGTTGTTTGCTCACAAAACCCCTATGCATAGGAAGTCGGTTAGGCTTAAATGTGCTTGTCATATGCTTCATGATGCTATCTTTATGTTTCAATTCTTATCTTTTATGTGAGGATCATTGAAATTATCATGCCTAGCTAAAAAGACAATAAAGAAAAGCACTTGTTGGGAGACAACCCAATATTTACCTTTACTGTTTTTGTGTGTTCACATAATTATGCTACTGTAGTAATCATGTTATATAGCTTTTGTTCCAATAAAGTGCCAAGTAGAACCTTTGGGAAGACTTGGGTGGAAGTTAATGTGATCTTGCTGTAAAAAACAGAAACTTTCCGCTCACGAGTTTAGCTGTCATTTTTTACTGGAGAGTGCTATTTAGTTGATTATTTATTCAGATGATTACTAGACAAATTCCTCAGGTCCACCAATTTATTTTAGAATTTTTTGAGTTCCAGAAGTTTGCGTTAGTTACAGATTACTACAGACTGTTCTGTTTTTGACAGATTCTGTTTTTCGTGTGTTGTTTGCTTATTTTGATGAATCTATGGATAGTAAAATAGTTTATAAACCATAGAGAAGTTGGAATACAGTAGGTTTAACGCCAATATAAATAAAGAATGAGTTCATTACAGTACCTTCAAGTAGTGTTTTGTTTTCTTTCGCTAACGGAGCTTACGAGTTTTCTGTTGAGTTTCGTGTTGTGAAGTTTTCAAGTTTTGGGTAAAGATTCGATGGACTATGGAATAAGGAGTGGCAAGAGCCTAAGCTTGGGGATGCCCAAGGCACCCCATGGTAATATTCAAGGACAACCAAGAGCCTAAGCTTGGGGATGCCCCGGATGGCATCCCCTCTTTCGTCTTCGTTCATCGGTAACTTTACTTGGAGCTATATTTTTATTCACCACATGATATGTGTTTTGCTTGGAGCGTCATTTGATTTTCTTTAGCTTTGCTTGCTGTTTGAATAAAATACCAAGATCTGAAATTCTTAAATGAGAGAGAGTCTTCACATAGCTACATAATTATTTAACTACTCATTGATCTTCACTTATATCTTTTTGGAGTAGTTTGTCATTTACTCATGTGCTTCGCTTATACCCTATGAGTAAATGGTTGAATGATTTGAATGTCATAAATCTGCAATTATATATGTTTCATATGCCTTTCCCATGGGGAGTAATGCCTTCACATATAAGAAGTAGAGGTGGTAAATTTATTGAAGGTTAGCAAACATTGTATTGATCACTTGAACAAATCATGAACGAATATTGAAGGAAGAGAGATTTCACATATAAATATACTATCTTGGACATCTTCTATGATTGTGAGCCCCATTAATTATTTTCAAACCTGAGAAAATTAGTTGAAGTTGGACAAGGAAGACAACATAATGAGTTATGCTTGGGTATATTTGTATAGAAGTTATATTGTTATGGATCCTCTAACATGTGGTGCTTGCTATTTAGAATCCTTTGCTAGCCAAAATATCTGTACTAAGCAGGAATACTGCTTGTGCATCCAAATTCCTGGAACCAAGTTTCTTCCATGAGTGTCCACCATATCTACCTATATGCGGTATTTACCTGCCGTTCCTAGTAAATTTGCATGTGCCAAACTCTAAACCTTCAAATAATAATCTGTTTTGTATGCCCGAATCGCTCATGTAGCGACTAGGGGCTGTCAGTATCTTCCATCCTAGGTGGATTATTCTCACGATGAGTGGACTCCGCTCATCATTCACGAGAAAATGGCTGGTAAATGGGATGCCTAGTCCTATGATCAAAAGATCAAAAACAAATTCGCAAATAATTTAAACAAAACTCCCCCAGGATTGTCGAAAGTTGGACGGCACCCGTTGTTTCAGACAAGCCGTGGAGTGTGATCGTTGGTGGAGGGGGAGTAAAATCTTTACCTTTCTGCGTGGGAACCGCCTATGATGTATCTACTATGGAAGATATTGGGAACTCTTGGTCGTTATGTTGACAATGAAAGCATACCTCTCAAAATTATTTTCATCTCTGTTTTTGCTTCGAGCTCTGGCACCTCTGCAAATCCCTGCTTCCCTCTGCGAAGGGCCTATCTTTTACTTTTATGCAAGAGTCAATAGTATTCCTTCTCATTCCAACCTACTCTTTAGTTGGCAAGCATCATATGATGGAAAGATGTAAGCATATATGGCCATTCAAATATATTTGATCATGAATTATTACTGTTGACATTACCCTTGAGGTAAAAGGTTGGGAGGCGAAATATTAAGCCCCTATCTTTCTCTGTGTTCGACGAATACTATTTGTTCTAAAAATATGCTTTGAGTGGTAGCAATCATGGAAGACTAAATGATAGTTGAGTATGTGGAGTTTGGTAAATCAAAGCTCTGACATAGACTCTTCCTGAAAATAAGATGAATTGTAATTGTTTGATGACTAATAACACGGTTTGTTAGTTTTCAAGAAAGTTTATGATCTATACTTTAACATGTGAATAGTTTGTTACTTGATCATGCAAAGTTCTATGAGTTGAGCTACTATTATGACATATAATGATGCTAGAAAAGGTGATTGAAATTATCATTGATCAAACTTATGCACCTGCTAGCATTCACACTTCATAAATTATTTCTTTTATCATTTACCTACTCGAGGATGAGCAGGAATTAAGCTTGGGGATGCTGATACGTCTCCAACGTATCTATAATTTATGAAGTATTCATGCTATTATATTATCCATCTTGGATGTTTTGTGTGATTTACTATGCACACTTATATTAGTTTTGGGACTAACCTATTGACCCAGAGCCCAGTGCCAGTTTCTGTTTTTTCCCTTGTTTCAGTTTTTCACAGAAAAGGAATATCACACGAAGTCCAAACGGAATGAAACCTTCGGAAAAGTTATTTTTGCAACGGAAGCAATCCAGGGGACTTGGAGTGCACGTCAGGGAATCAACGAGGAGGGCACGAGGCAGGATGACGCGCCCACCCCCCTGGGCGCGCCCTCCACTCTCGTGGTCCCCTCGTGGCTGCCCTGACGTATTTCTTCCTCCTATATATACCAATATACCCTAAAAACTTCGGGGAAAAGAATAGATCGGGAGTTCCGCCGCCGCAAGCCTCTGTAGCCACCAAAAACCAATCAGGACCCTGTTCTGGCACCCTGCCGGAGGGGGGATCCCTCACCGGTGGCCATCTTCATCATCCCGGCGATCTCCATGACGAGGAGGGAGTAGTTCACCCTCGGGGCTGAGGGTATGTACCAGTAGCTATGTGTTTGATCTCTCTCTCTCGTGTTCTTGATTTGGCACGATCTTGATGTATGGCGAGCTTTGCTATTATAGTTGGATCTTATGATGTTTCTCCCCCTCTACTCTCTTGTAATGGATTGAGTTTCCCTTTGAAGTTATCTTATCGGATTGAGTCTTTAATGATTTGAGAACACTTGATGTATGTCTTGCGTCGGATAACCGTGGTGACAATGGGTTATTCGATTGATTCACTTGATGTATGTTTTGGTGATCAACTTGTGGGTTCCGCCCATGAACCTATGCATAGGGGTTGGCACACGTTTTCGTCTTGACTCTCCGGCAGAAACTTTGGGGCACTCTTTGAGGTTCTATGTGTTGGTTGAATAGATGAATCTGAGATTGTGTGATGCATATCGTATAATCATACCCACGGATACTTGAGGTGGCATTGGAGTATCTAGGTGACATTAGGGTTTCGGTTGATGTGTGTCTTAAGGTGTTATTTTACTACGAACTCTAGGGCTGTTTGTGACACTTATAGGAATAGCCCAATGGATTGATCGGAAAGAATAACTTTGAGGTGGTTTCGTACCCTACCATAATCTCTTCGTTTGTTCTCCGCTATTAGTGACTTTGGAGTGACTCTTTGTTGCATGTTGAGGGATAGTTATATGATCCAATTATGTTATTATTGTTGAGAGAACTTGCACTAGTGAAAGTATGAATCCTAGGCCTTGTTTCCTAGCATTGCTATACAGTTTACGCTCACTTTTATCATTAGTTACCTTGCTATTTTTATATTTTCAGATTACAAATACCCATATCTACCATCCATATTGCACTTGTATCACCATCTCTTCGCCGAACTAGTGCACCTATACAATTTATCATTGTATTGGGTGTGTTGGGGACACAAGAGACTCTTTGTTATTTGGTTGCAGGGTTGCTTGAGAGAGACCATCTTCATCCTACGCCTCCCACGGATTGATAAACCTTAGGTCATCCACTTGAGGGAAATTTGCTACTTTCCTACAAACCTCTGCACTTGGAGGCCCAACAACGTCTACAATAAGAAGGTTGCGTAGTAGACATCAAGCTCTTTTCTGGCGCCGTTGCCGGGGAGGCTAGGTAAGCGGCACTAACACCCCGTCAACTAAGCTCTTTTCTGGCGCCGTTGCCGGGGCCCTAATTTGTCGATGCGGTGGTAGGGCTCTCTGGCTCTTGTGCCTCGGGCAACCGTATCATTTCTCGTGGTGATAACAATCCGGCTACCAGGGGCACCGTAGCTGAAGGGACGATTGAGTAATGAGGTCCATGCTCTATCACTCCACATGTCATCCAAAACCAAAAGAAACTTCTGATTTCTGACAGCGTTGAGAAGGGCCGGCACAAGCATAGTGTTGTCTTCAGTTGCAGGGAGTTTTCCATCGGCGGTGGTGATGGCCAACCTTAGCAGCTCAACCTCGCTGAAGTCTTGTGTGACGCTCAGCCACATCTTCTTTTCAAATTTGTGTTGAATTTCCATATCGTTGATGACCTTCTTGGCAAGGGTGGTCTTCCCGATCCCACCAACACCCATGATGGCGAGCACCACGATGCCATCATTATCCTTTGTCAGCTCCTTCACCAACGCTCTCGTATCCTCTTCAAGCTTCTCCTCTACCACGGCCGAGCGCTCCAACACCGGATCCGTCTTCCGGTCAGCCGCAGAAGGCCATCCGGGCCAGTAGTCCTGGTAGGTCTCCAGCTTGATGAAGCTGAAGGCAGCACCGAGCTTGCAGATGTCGTCCAGCCTCTTGTTGAGCTTCCTGATGCAGCTACCAATGTGGTGAGCGAACATGGGATGCCGCAAGTAGAAGAGCAGCGGGTTGCAGCAGGGTGAGGGTGCTGCGTCCCGCCGACCCATGGCCTTGAGCTCGCAGAGGTCGAGGATTTTGGTCGCCTCGTACATGACACCCTTGAGCTTCGTGACCCACCCCTGCACCCTTCGGTCAGTGATGCGCTTCCTGTCGGCGTCGGCGAGGTAGTCCCTGAGGCTCTCCAGCTTGTTCTGCAGGCTCTCGATCTCCCCGGTGACGCCGAGCAGCATCCCCACCTCGTCCTCCGCCATCTTCTTGATCGTGTCGGCGATGTAGGACGCGAAGGCGTCCAACACCATGGCCGTGGTTGGTTTCTCGCTTGCTTTGTCCTACGCCTCCCATTGATTGATAAACCTTAGGTCATCCACTTGAGGGAAATTTTCTACTTTCCTACAGACCTCTGCACTTGGAGGCCCAACAACGTCTACAAGAAGAAGGTTGTGTAGTAGACATCAAGCTCTTTTCTGGCGCCGTTGCCGGGGAGGCGAGGTAAGCGGCACTAACACCCCGTCAACTAAGCTCTTTCCTGGCGCCGTTGCCGGGGCCGTAATTTGTCGATGCGGTGGTAGGGCTCTCTGGCTCTTGTGCCTCGGGCAACCGTATCATTTCTCGTGGTGATAACAATCCGGCTACCAGGGGCACCGTAGCTAAGGGACGATTGAGTAATGAGGTCCATGCTCTATCACTCCACATTTCATCCAATACCAGAAGAAACTTTTGATTTCTGACAGCATTGAGAAGGGCCGGCACAAGCATAGATTTGTCTTCAGTTGCAGGGAGTTTTCCATCGGCGATGGTGATGGCCAACCTTAGCAGCTCAACCTCGCTGAAGTCTTGTGTGACGCTCAGCCACATCTTCTTTTCAAATTTGTGTTGAATTTCCTCGTGGTTGAAGACCTTCTTGGCAAGGGTGGTCTTCCCAATCCCACCAACACCCACGATGGCAAGCACCACGATGCCATCATTATCCTTTGTCAGCTCCTTCACCAGCGCTCGTGTATCCTCTTCGATCTTCTCCCCTACCACGGCCGAGCGCTCCAACACTGGATCTGTCTTCCGGTCAGCCGCAGAAGGTCGTCCGGGCCTGCAGTCCTGGTAGGTCTCCAGCTTGATGAAGCTGAAGGTAGCACCGAGCTTGCAGACGTCGTCCAGCCTCTTGTTGAGCTTCCTGATGCGGCTGCCAATATCATTGGCGAACATGGGATGCTGCAAGCAGAAGAGCAGCGGGTTGCAGCAGGGTGAGGGTGCTTCATCCCGCCGACCCATGGCCTTGAGCTCGCAGAGGTCAAGGATGTTGGTCGCCTCGTACATGACGCCCTTGAGCTTTGTGACCCACCCCTGCACCGTCCGGTCAATGATGCGCTTCCTCTCGGCGTCGGCGAGGTAGTCCCTGAGGCTCTCCAGCTTGTCCTGCAGGCTGTCGATCTCCCCGGTGACGCCGAGCAGCATCCCCACCTCGTCCGCCGCCATCTGCTTGATCGTGTCGGCGATGTAGGACGCGAAGGCGTCCAGCACCATGGCCATGGTTGGTTTCTCCTTGCTTGTCCTAAGACCGGCAAAGAAATGTTAATCAATCGAGAGTGTGTATGTTTCGCTTCCAGGCTAGCTAGGAGATGAGAAAGCGGTGGCAATTAGGCTGAAATGTGGTGCTCTGTCTTGTTGGTGAGTGATGGATCTGGATGCTTTGCTAGCTAAACAAGCCAGGCTGATGCTTAGCTTTGGGCTCGCCGACGGTGCCTTGCATCAATCGCCGGCAAAGCCACCCACGGCCATGGCCCCTGTTATTCCTTTCTCCTCCGCACCTTTTTTGGTCCGGGGTGGCAAGAAAGGGATCTGACCTGAGACCTGACAATGGTTGATCCCTTTCCGCGTCAGTAATTTCAGAACAAAAGGCAAAGAATCAAACCCCTACCTAGCAATGGCTGGTGTGGGGCAGTCGGTCACTCACCCGCCATTGCGCCGCCGAGCCGCCGGATGCGGGGGAGGATCCATCGATGCGGATGCGGCCGATGTTGGAGCAAGGCTGTCGGCGCGGAAGGGAGCCGGCTGCCCCCGTAGAAAGCTGGAGACACATCGAGGGGCCCGACGAGTTACGAAGACGGCGGGCGGAGTCGCCGTCACCACCACCGGCGGCGTAGCGGTCGCCGTCACTTGGGGGAACTCTCATGGTTTTCTTTTATTTTTCTGGATTTCGAAGTTTCTTCAGGGAATACAACGATGTAGCTTTTATTCGTGTGAACAATTAAATTCCTTTAAAAATCGGTTGTAACTTCAAGATGTTTTTTTATTCAATCTTATTATTCATCCATTGTCAAGATAAATGCAAACAACACATAAGAAAAAAAATACTCCCTCCGTAAACTAATATAAGAGCGATTAGATTACTCTTAAGGCATTTTCAACGCTAGGCGCTAGGGAAAATTTCCCATCCAATTGTCAGTTACGTCTTCAATACCTAGCGTCAGATGCCGCAGGGACACAAAACAAGGCAGCGAGTGCTTGCCCTTTTTCCTCCACGAGATGAGGCAACCAACATTGGACTAGATAACGCTTAGAGCTTTTAAATTCTTTTCTTATTTATTTTTTCCAGTTTAAGCGCCTAGATAAGAGTCCATCATTGTAGATGCCCTTATATTAGTTTACGGAGGGAGTACATCTAAATCTGAAGACTACTAGCGACGACTAAAAACACTGGAGCAAGCCAGCGACGCGCCACCATCATCACACCTTCCTCGTCAGAGCCAGGCAAACTCTTTTGTAGTAGACAGCGGGAAAGTCATCATACTAAGGCCCAAAATCAGCGCATCCGAATAGTAAGCACCGCCAATGAAGAGAAGTGTAGACTGAAAGGATCCAACCTGTAGATACATGAACGCAAACGATGGGTAGCAGTAGGGGAAACTATTGAATAATTGAGAAATTTTCCATTAAGTTTAAACCAGAAAAACAGTAGATAAAATATGATAGACATGGCAATTGAAACACGAAACGGATTATTGAATCTAGGCATGCAATAGAGAATAAAAAGGGTAAGCATCATATCCACATCGATTTCTACTGCTAGTAGACCAAACGCAAACCCTAACGGAGAGGATAATAAAACATACAGCACAATTGAAGAAGAAGTGTTTGCAAATCACAACAACACAATCACCAGGGTCATGTTGTGGAGAAGGTGGTCGAGTTGGGTAAGAAGTCGGCAGGGAACTCATCATCTGTAGCCACGTTGAAAAAGATCCAAAAGTCATGCGGAAGCGTTGCTCAAAAACCTAATCGCCCCTCTCACATACCTGATTGCAAGAGGCGTGATTTCGACGGCCTGCTATCTCACTCCTGGGTGCACGCCGAGAAGCGAGATGGAAAAGAGGTAGGCGGTGTGATACTCTGAAATGAGAGAATGGAAGTGTGTCTCATCTAGAAAGAGGGGCGACCTCTTATAGCCGATGCGCGTTGCAACTGACCCCTCGGTAGTGGAAGACAAACATACACCCACTAGAGAGAGGAAGCGAAACAGTACGCCGCGACTATTCTGATTCGTCTCCCACTAGAAAAAAAGTTTCACATTATTTTTCTTGCATGACAAAAATAAGGCAGCACACACATGTGGAATAGGTCCTAGCATGGCTTGGCTCGATCACAAAACATGACGCGCGTGCAAAGCGCGACATGGTGTGTGGCAGGCGAACAGAGAAGAAGGAGCGCGCACGTGTGTGTTCTCTTCTCAAGCCCGGAACAACCCACCTTATAAGTTGTTCTACCACATCCTCCACACCCCTTTTTCATGAATGGACCACATGGCCTTTGGGATTTTCTAGGAAATATTAGATAAATATGAATTATTAAATGGGTTGGGACCAATAATTTCAACAATCTCCCACCAAATCTCATAGCACATAAAGTCTGCCTATGGTTTCAGAACATGTTTATATATCGGTATTCCGATGAGGACTGTTAAGCTGAAATTCCACCTAGAACTCAATGCTACACTCATTCGCAACCTGAAGAGTGGACTATCTTTGAACTACAAGTTTTGTTTAAACATTGTGACACCCAAAATTTTATTTGGATTTTTCAAAAATTTATTTGACTTGAGAGAGGTGATTTAAATTTTTCTTCAAGGAACTCTCCCTTTCAAATATTTTTTTTATGGCAAGAGTTTTATTTGGATTCACCCAAGATTTTTTTTGGTCTTGGAGGTTCTTGCTTTTTATTTAGACTCAAGGCAAAATGCTTTTCACTTGAGAAAAATGCCTTTTGAAAATCTCTTTGAAATTGCACTATGGCTTTTGGAATGATCCTTTACCACTTTCAACAATTCCCTCTTGCCATGGCCTTAGTGCAAATCCACTCTCCTAACCCGCCCCTCATCTTTGGATCATGTTTTGCATCAAATCCAGCAAGTTGAACCTCCCCCTATGATTATTTTTCCTTTTAAAACTTATCAAATAAATTTCTGCCTTCTATTCTAGCCCTTGGAGATTTACAAAGGAGCTACCATCTCTGCTTTGATTTTTTCCCCAAAACCAATTCCCCTTCCTAGTCCTTTGAACCCTCAACCAAGATCCATGAAGATCCACTGGTCTTCAGTTCAAATTTTTCAAACTACACTTGCTGCAAGTTTGGACCAGATTTGTCAAATTTGGTGAAATTCATTCAAATCCTTCTCCAAAAATTCCAAGTAAAATCAGGCAGCCTCTGGGTGCATTGAGTGGTCACCTCACCAAGTCCCAGCCCCAGGAAATTTTTTCTCATTGCCAAATCATTCTGTCGAACACCTGCAGTGCATTGTCAAAATCAGGTTCAGAAAAGTTCAGAGAACATTTCAGTGCTACTGTCGTTTTCTTCAGAACTTGTTGTCGATCTCGACAGTGCCCCGATGTCGCCTTGCTCCCCGTCCCCTCCCCCTTGTTCCTGCACCGCACGAGCGCCTGGACGCTTGCGGACGTCGGCGACGAGCAGGAGGAGGTGCGCCGCCCCGTGACCGACGCCAGCGGCGGCTTTGCGGCCGCCAGAGAGAGGCGCGGCGCAGTCGGCGCCACCCAGCGCCGCCCAAGCCACCGGAGCTCGCCGCATGGCCTTCCACTCCCCAGAACGCGCTGCCACCCTCGTCGTGAACCGCTGGGCGCAGAGCGCACTCTCTGCCGCCGACGTGCCCGTGCGGCTACCCCACCGTGGACCGACGCCATTACGCCAAGACCAACTCAGTTTAGCAGTGGAACGGCACCAGTAAACCTCACTGATGCTGCCTGGCCACTCAAACCACCTGCTCATCCACGACATTGCCGTAATTGCTCGCCAGAGATTCTCCGTTCACGGCCACCCCCTCGATCTGCCTATAAATAGAGGCCCCGAGCTTCAACTCGAACCCACACCATCCCTGCACTCCACCTAGAGCACGCCTAGCCACTGGAAGAGCCCCGAGGAGGTCTCCTTCCTCAACTCCGGCCGCCGCGACCCGCCACGGGATCCAGCTCGATTCGCTCCCGTGCGTGCACCTCAGCCTCCCATCTCTTGCCAGTAGCTTCCCTATGCATCCACTCTTCTGACCCGCGCTTCAATTCGAGGTTTGCAGCTCACCACCGGAGTTCCCCACCATCACCCGAGCCGCCGTCCGCCGGAGAAAGTGTCGCCGTCGACGTGGTGCTCTCCGACGGTCGAGTCCACCACCCACCGACGCGGAAGGACACGCTGAAGCTCTTGGTACCCTCCGATCCTCCTGACTCGCCGTGGTTCGACGCCGGCGTCCACCGCAGTCTTCGGGCGCCGGCGAGCTTTTTAAACCTGACATGTGGACCCCCATGTCAGCCTCTGTTCTATTCTCCCTCGAACCGTTTTCTGTTGGCGTCTTCGGGCAAAATATGCTTTCCCTCTTTAGCTAGCGCATTTCTTTCCGAAGCATTTTCTGGTTTCTCAGTTTAAACCCTGGAACTTGTCTGTTTCATTACAGATGAGTCCCTGGACAGAAACCTTTATAAATTTTTAATAAAAAGGAATTTTTGAGTGATTCTTTTTCTGACAGTCTTAAAATTTTGTCTAGTTTTTTTATGGGATTTATTTGGAAATTTTTTGGAGAAGTTTCTGTGCACGCGTTGGTTTTCACGTTAGTACCCGTTTTCGTTATGCCGTAGGTTCCGGAAGAGGTGACGGAGCCGCGAACTTCGCCGAGCTAGACTCCGACTTCTCCGAACCAGGCAAGCATGTTTGAACCTTTGATATGATAGGTGTTTTACATGTTTGCGTGAAAGTTTGTGCGTGGCATATGAGTGTCGGTGAGTACCTCGTTGCTTGTGAGGAAACTACCCGCATGTTCCAAAGTTGCGATGATCTCTGATGAGAGATGGCCTAATCATGTGGTGACATGAAGGGCAGCAAGGTGGTACCAGCCTTGCGTCATCCGACAAATTCCGACGTTAACGTGGACGGAGTCACGTTATCGTTATTTTCCCTTCCGTGCTACCACGTGTTTCTTTGCCAAGATGCGGTTTAGTAAGTTGGTAACCACTTTCCGTGTACACACCAAACAGAGGGGCCGGGATGATGGTTCCTTGGCCCAGGATTAAAGCCAGTCATCCGGTCAGGGGGCATGGGTGTTTCCGGTTGGGACCAAGAAGGGGGGCACCCCCTTAGAGCGCGCGTATAGAAATTTGATCCCATGCTACGCGAGGTTGTAGCCTCCCCGTCTCAAGGTTTTTCTTGAACGTTGCCGAGGGTGATCCCTGGCTTCGGAAGATTGAAAGGGTGTGTACTGGTTAGACGTGTTTCTTCCAAAACACCGTAAACGGAACTAGTCCCTGTGACTACGGAAATCCGTTGGCTGTGGTTAAGTACAAACTCTGCAGAGTCAAATCCTTCCAAGTCATCGTATCCGTGATCAAGTAGAGTAATCGGTACATCTGTATCTATCCTCGTGGAAATATATTCCCGGCGAACAAGCTCAAGTGGTAACCCAGTTTAATTTGCTATTTCTGCGGCTGGACTAACCTCATATTTGTTTCGTACTTGTAATAATTTATGTTCTCGAGCTACTATATTATTAAGCTACAATATAAGCCCTTTATGTGATGTCGCTCAGACGTCCGACTGTGGTATGTTTTGTATATTACTTGCAATATAAGCCCTTTATGTGGTGTCGCCCCGACGCCCAACTGTGGCATTACTATTCTGCAGTTTCCTCTCGAGGAGTCATTCAGACCCTCGTTTGGCACCAGTATTATTATTCTTGCAGTTTCCTCTCGAGGAGTCATTCAGACCCTCATTTAGCACCAGTATTATTATTCTTGCAGTTTCCTCTCGAGGAGTCATTCAGACCCTCGTTTGGCACCAGTATTACTATTCTTGCAGTTTCCTCTCGAGGAGTCATTCAGACCCTCGTTTGGCACCCATTATTTATTATCTCTATGTCTGAACGCACTGGTTAACTTGTTCATATGCTTCATGGTTACATTTGTTATATCTTATGTCCGAACTGTCTTGCGAGTACTTTCATAGTACTCACCTGGCTTGTTGATTTGGCCAGATGTTGACGAAGGCGATCTCTTGGATGAAGAGTTTGATAGCGCGTCCGACGCCTAGAGGAGTCCCAGTCAGTCCTGCACGATCCCGGATATTGGTCACTTGTATTATATACGCTTCTGCCACCCCCAATAAGCCTCCTCGAGCCTCACTCCGACGCTCGAAGAGCTGTAGTCTTGAGGAGTCATATCACTCGCTTCGCGGTGATATTTCCACCACCGTTATTATCGTGAGTTAGTAGTTATGCCACCCTATCCGCCGTCTTGTTTTATCGGCGTCCATGTAATAAATTGTTGGGCAGTCTCCGCTCAACCTTGTATTATATCCAG
The DNA here is from genome assembly GCF_018294505.1 of Triticum aestivum. Lineage (NCBI taxonomy): Eukaryota > Viridiplantae > Streptophyta > Magnoliopsida > Poales > Poaceae > Triticum > Triticum aestivum. The sequence goes on along the minus strand of NC_057814.1, from coordinate 20,701,872 downwards.
TACTCATGGTATTTTTTCTTCTGTGACCAAGATATTGTCTACTAGTGAGAAGGAATTCTTCCTTACTGGTCTGTAAAAGGGATTGGTCTCTCAATAATTATTTTATTGAAAAACCGGTCGTGACAAGCTTGGTACCAGAGCCAGGCTGACTGTAGGAGGCCACTAGGTGCGATCGGTAATCGGTCATTAGCGTCTTTTGTGCTTTTTCAGCATTTTGCAATTGTAGCTATTTTCTGTTGGTCATCATAAATTTATGACATGACTACTCAGAATTTTTGCCTACTTTTGTAGATGGCTGGCAGCAGCTGTGAGAATCGAGTGTTCACGAACGTGCCCGAGGGGTTTGTCAAGCTCCTCGTCTCCATCACCAAGCTCGCGATCGGGCCAGCGACTCGCCCGGAGTTCACGCTCTATCAGCACAAGCTCAGCGACGACGTGTCTATGCACCAAGCTATGGTGCAATTCAAGGGAGGACGTTCTGCAGCTCGCCACTTCCGTTTTGTGGGAAGGGCCATGCCTACGGAGAGGCATGCCATGCAGATGGCTGCCCGTGAGGCGATAGCTCGTCTTCGGGACATCCTTCCTACGATGAAGACTCGTCGCTACCGCTACCTCCCATGCCATGTGCCATACACCAGTCACTATGCATTCGCCTGCCATCGGGGAGAGCGAGATGAAGCCATCGAGATGGTTGTGGAGTATCTCAAGGCCCTGGAGGAGTCTTTCGACAACCTCGTGGACGATCTTGTGGCTGCCCGCATGGACTTAGTCCGGGGCGGTCCTGCCAGCAGGAAGGAGCTTCTCCACACGGCACCGCCTCTGACATTCGTCTCGTCTTCAGCCTCTTATGCACCGGCCGTTTTAGCCACTGCTCGCCGTCTACCTACCTCTGAGGAATTCGACCGAGTCATCGCTCCTACTCCAGTCAGAGCTGCACCGCCTGCCGCACCCGCTCTACCACCTGTCGCTCCCGCGCCATCACCGCAGCGCAGCGTTACGCGCCAGGAGCCAGCTAGAGAGGAGGTGGAGGTTGATTCTCCTGGACCACTGAGTCTTTCCATCGGCAAGGGGAAGGAAATCTTCACCATCTCCGACTGAGAGCACCGAGTAGCCGCGCGTTATGTCTGCTTGTATGATGTGTTTCCTCTGTACGCTAGTTTGTATTGGTGTGTTTGCTGCCTTCCGGAGGAGTACGCTAGTCTAAATAACATGTCAGGAATGTGTACGCGCATCCTGAGTGCTGTATCGTGTGTTTGCTTTTCGCGTGTAAGATATATGCTAAGCAGTTCTTTTCCGTGCAAAATCGCTTATGTTTTCTTTGAAAACCTTGAGGTCTTTTAAATTGTTGCCTTTGCAAGATTTTCCTTGTGCTACACAGTTTTTCTCATGGGTTTTGCAAAATAATACCCCAGACTGGAAAAATGTCTCGTCCGTGGACTCGCTCCATGCCCAATCAGCCAGAAGAGGTTTATGGGACACAGACTAGCAACAACTTCACTCAGGGACAATCCAGTCAACAAGACAGCGAAGCAGCCCTATCTCAAGTATGCCGTCTCTTCGAACAAAGCCAACAACAGCACCAAGAGATGATGAATCATGCCATCAATATGGGAAACCACCGTGAGCCCTATCAACCACATTCCAAGTTATCTGAGTTACAGAAGACTCACCCCTCAACTTTTGCTCACACAGATAGGCCGCTGGAAGCCGATGATTGGCTTCGTGACATTGAAAGGAAACTGATTATTGCTCAGTGTTCAGATCATGAGAAGGTGCTTTACGCACCAAACTACCTTACTGGAGCAGCTGCAGCATGGTGGGAAAACTTCCTACACATGCATCCTAGTGAACACAACATCACCTGGGAAGAGTTCAAGGAAGGCTTCCGTGGGGCACACATCCCCAGGAGCATCATAAAAATCAAGAAGAGAGAGTTTGATGACCTGAAGCAGAGAGGCATGTCAGTGAAAGAATACAATGGTCAGTTTACCCAGCTATCCCGTTATGCCTACGACGAGCATATGACAGAAAACAAGAAGATGGAAAAATTCCTGGACGGCCTGGCACCAGCACTAAAATGCCAACTGGTTGTACACACTTTCCCGGATTTTAAAACTCTGGTTGACAAGGCCATTACCTTGGAGAATGAGCGCCGTAGTCTGGAAGATCTCCGTAAGCGAAAGAGGGACAAGACGACTCTTGCTCGCAACAACCGAAGCAAGACTGGGGTTCCAAGGACAGAAGCAAGGAGATCCACGACTGCTGATCCAAGGCCCGTCAGACAGTTTCATGCCAGAGACAAGGAGTACACATACCATCTAGGGGTCACCTGCTATGCTTGTGGTGAAGAAGGGCACTATGCTAAACAGTGCCCAAAACCAAGGAACCCGGCCCCCAAGCCAAACAATGGTGGAAACAATCCAGCCCCCAAGCGCAACAATTTCAATCCCAACAACAACCACAACAAGGGTCACCTGAACGATGTGTCCAAGGAAGAAGCGCAGAATGCCCCAGACATCGTGCTCGGTACGTTCCCTGTTAACACAGTACCTGCCACGGTTTTGTTTGATTCTGGAGCTTCCCATTCGTTCGTTTCGAAGAGTTTTGTTTTACAACATGGTTTTCCGATACTTCCCTTGGAAAAATCTATGATCATCAAGTCCCCCGGAAATAAGCAAATCGCTCAGGGTTACTGCCAAGGAGTGGTCATTGAGTTCGAAGGACTACAATTCCAAGCAAATCCCATCGTGTTGGAGAGTAAAGGACTGGATGTCATCTTAGGGATGGATTGGTTGACCACCAACAAAGGATTCATCGACTGTTTCAATCGGGAAGTGATTCTCACTCACCATCACGGCAAGACAATAAGGGTTTCCGCTCAAGAAAGGCCACGATCACAGCAACCAAAACTGAACAAAATGGACATTGCAGAACTGAGAAAAGTTCCAGTGGTATGCGAGTTTCCTGATGTGTTCCCTGAAGAACTACCAGGCATGCCACCAGACCGAGAGATAGAATTCAGCATTGAACTAGCACCTGGCACCGCGCCCATCTATAAGAAACCTTATAGAATGGCACCCTCAGAATTGGTGGAGTTGAAGAAGCAGATAAAGGAATTATTGGACAAAGGATTTATTCGAGCCAGCTCCTCACCATGGGGTTCGCCTGTGTTGTTCGCCAAGAAAAAGGATGGGACACTGAGACTGTGTATAGACTATCGAGCCCTCAATATGGTCACCATCAAAAACAAATATCCGATGCCACGGATAAATGATTTATTTGACCAGCTCGCACAAGCCAAGGTATTCTCAAAAATTGATTTGAGATCGGGATATCACCAATTGAAAGTACGGACAGAAGATATCCCCAAGACAGCATTCACTTCCAGATATGGGTTATACGAGTTTACAGTGATGCCTTTTGGACTAACGAACGCCCCCGCATATTTCGTCCACCTCATGAACAAAGTGTTTATGAAATTCATGGACAAATTTGTTGTGGTATTCATTGACGATATTCTGGTTTACTCAAGGACACCAGAAGAGCATGCTGAGCACCTCAGAATTGTTTTGGGAGAATTAAGAAAACACCAGTTGTACGCCAAATTTAGCAAGTGCGAATTTTGGCTAAGGCAAGTTGGTTTCCTAGGCCACATATTGAACCAAGAAGGCGTGGCCGTAGACCCAGAAAAAGTCAAAGCCATACTTGACTGGAAGCCACCCGCCAACGTTACAGATGTGCGGAGTTTCCTGGGAATGGCCGGATATTACAGAAGATTTATCGAAGGATTCTCCACCGTGGCAAAACCAATAACACAGTTGCTCAAGAAGGACAAGAAATTTGTATGGACAGAAGCATGCGAGAAAAGCTTCCAAGAACTCAAGAAGAAGCTAACAACCGCACCAGTTTTAACTGTGCCAGACATACACAAGAGTTTTGAAGTTTATTGTGACGCATCCTGAAAAGGTTTCGGGTGTGTGCTAATGCAGGATGGCAGAGTTGTCGCGTATGCCTCCAGGCAGCTGCGAAAACATGAGGAAAATTACCCAACACATGACTTGGAGCTAGCAGCCGTCATACATGCACTCAAGGAGTGGAGGCACTTTCTGTTGGGAAATTGCTGTGAAATATACACGGACCATAAGAGCCTCAAATATATTTTCACACAGCCAGAGCTAAATTTACGCCAACGACGCTGGTTGGAACTGGTCAAGGACTATGATGTCGGTATTCACTACCATCCAGGGAAAGCAAATGTAGTGGCCGATGCCCTTAGTCGAAACCCCAGCCCGAACAATGACGGTCCGCAAAACTTGAGGCCTGAGTTTCAGCAAGAGTTCGCTAGGCTCAACATGATGTTAGTCTCTGAGGGCACCGTATCAAAACTGGAGATGCAACCCACCCTAGTGGAACAAATTAAGAAGGCTCAACAGGGACATCCCAGCATCGAAGGTATAAAGAAGAAAATGGACCTTGGTAAGACTTCAGAGTTCGTCATAGACGGTGAAGGAACATTATGGTACGGAGACAGACTTTGCGTACCTAACATTGAGGAACTCAAGCAACAAATCTTAACCAAAAGCCACACCGCTCCATACTCGATCCATCCTGGAGGAACCAAAATGTACAAAGACATTCAGGAAAGATTTTGGTGGCACAGTATGAAAAGAGATATAGCCGCATTTATTGCTTGTTGCGATTCATGTCAGCGCATCAAGGCCGAGCATCAAAAGCCAGCAGGGCTACTCCAGCCAAACAGGATACCGGAGTGGAAATGGGATGAAATAGGAATGGATTTCATCGTCGGACTACCCCGATCACAACGTGGAAATGACGCCATATGGGTCATCACAGACCGACTAACCAAGGTTGCTCATTTCATTCCCGTGAAGACTACCTACTCCACACAAAGGCTGGCAAAACTTTATCTCTCCCGTATAGTTTGCTTGCATGGAGTCCCAAAGACTATAATATCCGACCGAGGCACACAATTCGTCTCCAAATTTTGGGATCACCTACAACAAGCTCTGGGCACGCAACTAGCTTTCAGTACAGCATACCACCCTCAGACAGATGGACAAACGGAACGGGTAAACCAAATCCTAGAGGATATGCTGAGAGCCTGTGTGCTCACCTATGGGTCCAGTTGGGAAGAGAGTTTGCCGTATGCCGAGTTTGCATACAACAACAGTTACCAAGCCAGCTTGCAAATGGCACCCTTTGAAGCATTGTACGGACGAAGGTGTCGTACCCCACTGAATTGGTCAGAAACAGGTGACAGCCGTATCTTCGGCCCAGACATGCTTAAAGAGGCCGAGGAAAAAGTTAAGCAGATCAGGGACCGACTCAAGACAGCACAGAGCCGGCAAAAGAGCTACTATGATCAGAAGCATCGTGAGGTCAGCTTCGAACCCAGTGATTCAGTATACCTCCGAGTATCTCCTATGAGGGGTCTGCAATGGTTCAAAATTAAGGGGAAGCTAGCCCCAAGATTTATTGGACCATTTTGTGTAAAGGCACGAAGAGGCACGGTAGCCTACCAACTAGACCTACCCAAGGAGCTGTCAGACGTCCATGACGTATTCCACGTCTCACAATTGAGAAAATGTGTGAGTAACCCGGAGAAGCATGTATCTCATGAGAGCATTGATGTACAACCAGATCTCACCTACAGAGAGCGGCCGGTAAAGATATTGGAGGAATCTGAAAGGAGGACCCGTCAGAAAACGACAAAATTTTTCAGAGTTCAGTGGAGCAACCACACTGAGGATGAAGCTACATGGGAAAGGGAAGATTTTCTCCAGGCAGAGTATCCATATCTATTTGAGGATCAGCAGAAATCTCGAGGACGAGATTTTTCCTAAGGGGGTAGGTGTTGTGACACCCAAAATTTTATTTGGATTTTTCAAAAATTTATTTGACTTGAGAGAGGTGATTTAAATTTTTCTTCAAGGAACTCTCCCTTTCAAATTTTTTTTTATGGAAAGAGTTTTATTTGGATTCACCCAAGATTTGTTTTGGTCTTGGAGGTTCTTGCTTTTTATTTAGACTCAAGGCAAAATGCTTTTCACTTGAGAAAAATGCCTTTTGAAAATCTCTTTGAAATTGCACTATGGCTTTTGGAATGATCCTTTACCACTTTCAACAATTCCCTCTTGCCATGGCCTTAGTGCAAATCCACTCTCCTAACCCTCCCCTCATCTTTGGATCATGTTTTGCATCAAATCCAGCAAGTTGAACCTCCCCCTATGATTATTTTTCCTTTTAAAACTTATCAAATAAATTTCTGCCTTCTATTCTAGCCCTTGGAGATTTACAAAGGAGCTACCATCTCTGCTTTGATTTTTGCCCCCAAACCAATTCCCCTTCCTAGTCCTTTGAACCCTCAACCAAGATCCATGAAGATCCACTGGTCTTCAGTTCAAATTTTTCAAACTACACTTGCTGCAAGTTTGGACCAGATTTGTCAAATTTGGTGAAATTCATTCAAATCCTTCTCCAAAAATTCCAAGTAAAATCAGGCAGCCTCTGGGTGCATTGAGTGGTCACCTCACCAAGTCCCAGCCCCAGGAAAGTTTTTCTCATTGCCAAATCATTCTATCGAACACCTGCAGTGCATTGTCAAAATCAGGTTCAGAAAAGTTCAGAGAACATTTCAGTGCTACTGTCGTTTTCTTCAGAACTTGTTGTCGATCTCGACAGTGCCCCGATGTCGCCTTGCTCCCCATTCCCTCCCCCTTGTTCCTGCACTGCACGAGCGCCTGGACGCTTGCGGACGTCGGCGACGAGCAGGAGGAGGTGCGCCGCCCCGTGACCGACGCCAGCGGCGGCTTTGCGGCCGCCAGAGAGAGGCGCGGCGCAGTCGGCGCCACCCAGCGCCGCCCAAGCCACCGGAGCTCGCCGCGTGGCCTTCCACTCCCCAGAACGCGCTGCCACCCTCGTCGTGAACCGCTGGGCGCGGAGCGCGCTCTCTGCCGCCGACGTGCCCGTGCGGCCACCCCACCGTGGACCGACGCCATTACGCCAAGACCAACTCAGTTTAGCAGTGGAACGGCACCAGTAAACCTCACTGATGCTGCCTGGCCACTCAAACCACCTGCTCATCCACCCCATCGCCGTAATTGCTCGCCGGAGATTCTCCGTTCACGGCCACCCCCTCGATCCGCCTATAAATAGAGGCCCCGAGCTTCAACTCGAACCCACACCATCCCTGCACTCCACCTAGAGCACGCCTAGCCACTGGAAGAGCCCCGAGGAGGTCTCCTTCCTCAACTCCGGCCGCCGCGACCCGCCACGGGATCCAGCTCGATTCGCTCCCATGCGTGCACCTCAGCCTCCCACCTTTTGCCAGTAGCTTCCCTATGCATCCACTCTTCTGACCCGCGCTTCAATTCGAGGTTTGCAGCTCACCACCGGAGTTCCCCACCATCACCCGAGCCGCCATCTGCCGGAGAAAGTGTCGCCGTCGACGTGGTGCTCTCCGACGGTCGAGTCCACCACCCACCGACGCGGAAGGACACGCTGAAGCTCTTGGTACTCTCCGATCCTCCTGACTCGCCGTGGTTCGACGCCGGCGTCCACCGCAGTCTTCGGGCGCCGGCGAGCTTTTTAAACCTGACATGTGGACCCCCATGTCAGCCTCTGTTCTATTCTCCCTCGAACCGTTTTCTGTTAGCGACTTCGGGCAAAATACGCTTTCCCTCTTTAGCTAGCGCATTTCTTTCCGAAGCGTTTTCTGGTTTCTCAGTTTAAACCCTGGAACTTTTCTGTTTCATTACAGATGAGTCCTTGGACAGAAAACTTTATAACTTTTTAATAAAAAGGAATTTTTGAGTGATTCTTTTTCTGACAGTCTTAAAATTTTGTCTATTTTTTATGGGATTTATTGGAAATTGTTTGGAGAATTTTCTGTGCACACGTTGGTTTTCACGTTAGTACCCGTTTTCGTTATGCCGTAGGTTCCGGAAGAGGTGACGGAGCCACGAACTTCGCCAAGCTAGACTCCGACTTCTCCGAACCAGGCAAGCATCTTTGAACCTTTGATATGATAGGTGTTTTACATGTTTGCATGAAAGTTTGTGCATGGCATATGAGTGTCGGTGAGTACCTCGTTGCTTGTGAGGCAACTACCCGCATGTTCCAAAGTTGCGATGATCTCTGATGAGAGATGGCCTAATCATGTGGTGACATGAAGGGCAGCAAGGTGGTACTGTTGTAGCATACCAGCCTTGCGTCATCCGACAAATTCCGACGTTAACGTGGACGGAGTCACGTTATCGTTCTTTTCCCTTCCGTGCTACCACGTGTTTCTTTGCCAAGATGCGGTTTAGTAAGTTGGTAACCTCTTTCCGTGTACACACCAAACAGAGGGGCCGGGATGATGGTTCCTTGGCCCAGGATTAAAGCCAGTCATCCGGTCAGGGGGCATGGGTGTTTCCGGTTGGGACCGAGAGGGGCGGCACCCCCTTAGAGCGCGCGTATAGAAATTTGATCCCATGCTACGCGAGGTTGTAGCCTCCCCGTCTCAAGGTTTTTCTTGAACGTTGCCGAGGGTGATCCTTGGCTTCGGAAGATTGAAAGGGTGTGTACTGGTTAGATGTGTTTCTTCCAAAACACCGTAAACGGAACTAGTCCCTGTGACTATGGAAATCCGTTGGCTGTGCTTATGTACAAACTCTACAGAGTCAAATCCTTCCAAGTCATCATATCCGTGATCAAGTAGAGTAATCGGTACATCTGTATCTATCCTCGTGGAAATATATTCCCGGCGAACAAGCTCCAGTGGTAACCCAGTTTTATTTGCTATTTCTGCGGATGGACTAACCTCATATTTGTTTCGTACTTGTAATAATTTATGTTCTCGAGCTACTGTATTATTAAGCTACAATATAAGCCCTTTATGTGATGTCGCTCAGACGTCCGACTGTGGTATGTCTTGTATATTACTTGCAATATAAGCCCTTTATGTGGTGTCGCCCCGACGCCCGACTGTGGCATTACTATTCTGCAGTTTCCTCTCGAGGAGTCATTCAGACCCTCGTTTGGCACCAGTATTATTATTCTTGTAGTTTCCTCTCGAGGAGTCATTCAGACCCTCGTTTGGCACCAGTATTATTGTTCTTGCAGTTTCCTCTCGAGGAGTCATTCAGACCCTCATTTGGCACCAGTATTACTATTCTTGCAGTTTCCTCTCGAGGAGTCATTCAGACCCTCGTTTGGCACCCAGTATTTATTATCTCTATGTCTGAACGCACTGGTTAACTTGTTCATATGCTTCATGGTTACATTTGTTACATCTTATGTCCGAACTGTCTTGCGAGTACTTTCATAGTACTCACCTGGCTTGTTGATTTGGCCAGATGTTGACGAAGGCGCTCTCTTGGATGAAGAGTTTGATAGCGCGTCCGACGCCTAGAGGAGTCCCAGTCAGTCCTGCACGATCCCGGATATTGGTCACTTGTATTATATACGCTTCCGCCACCCGCAATAAGCCTCCTCAAGCCTCACTCCGACGCTCGAAGAGCTGTAGTCTTCAGGAGTCATATCACTCGCTTCGCGGTGATATTTCCACCACCGTTATTATCGTGAGTTAGTAGTTATGCCACCCTATCCGCCGTCTTGTTTTATCGGCGTGCATGTAATAAATTGTTGGGCAGTCTCCGCTCAGTCTTGTATTATATCCAGTACTCCTGGTATTTTTTCTTCTGTGACCAAGATGTTGTCTACCAGTGAGAAGGAATTCTTCCTTACTGGTCCGTAAAAGGGATTGGTCTCTCAATAATTATACGTCATACTCTCATAGACCGTTCAAAAGCTTTCCCGCATGTAGGAGCATATACGTCATACTCTCATAGACTCAATGTTTAACAGTTTAACTCATATAGGTACTTTCTTTCAAGGTGTTCCACACGACAACATCTTTGCCTAGACAAGCCATTCAGAACACATTAAGGTAAATATCAACCTGCCATACAGATCAGGAGAAATTTGTGTTGGGGAACGTAGCAGAAATTCAAAATTTTCTACGCATCACCAAGGTCAATCTATGGAGTACTCGAGCAACGAGGGGAAGGGGAGTGGATCTACATACCCTTGTAGATCGCGATGCGGAAGCGTTGCAAGAACGGGGATGAAGGAGTCGTACTCGTAGCGATTCAGATCGCGGTTGATTCCGATCTAAGCACCGAAGAACGGTGCCTCCGCGTTCAACACACGTGCAGCCCGGTGACGTCTCCCACGCCTTGATATAGCAAGGCGAGAGGGAGAGGTTGGGGAAGACTCCATCCAGCAGCAGCACAACGGCATGGTGGTGATGGAGGAGCGTGGCAATCCCGCAGGGCTTCGCCAAGCACCGCGGGAGAGGAGGAGGAGGGAGAGGGGTAGGGCTGCGCCGAAAAGGAGACGTTCTCGTGTGTCTTGGGCAGCCCAAACCTCAACTATATATGGGGGGAGGGGGCTGCGCCCCCCTCTAGGGTTCCCACCCCAAGAGTAGGCGTCCAGCCCTAGATCCCATCCAAGGGGGGCGGCCAAGGGGAGGAGAGGGGGCGCCACTAGGGTGGGCCTCAAGGCCCATCTGGACCTAGGGTTTGCCCCCTCCCACTCTCCCATGCGCTTGGGCCTTGGTGGGGGGGCGCAGCAGCCCACCTGGGGCTGGTCCCCTCCCACACTTGGCCCACGCAGCCTTCTGGGGCTGGTGGCCCCACTTGGTGGACCCCCGGGACCCTCCCGGTGGTCCCGGTACATTACCGATATCACCCGAAACTTTTCCGGTGACCAAAACAGGACTTCCCATATATAAATCTTTACCTCCGGACCATTCCGGAACTCCTCGTGACGTCCGGGATCTCATCCGGGACTCCAAACAACATTGGGTAACCACGTATATCTATTCCCTATAACCCTAGCGTCATCGAACCTTAAGTGTGTAGACCCTACGGGTTGGGGAACCATGCAGACATGGCCGAGACGTTCTCCGGCCAATAACCAACAGCGGGATCTGGATACCCATGTTGGCTCCCACATGTTCCACGATGATCTCATCGGATGAACTACGATGTCGGGGATTCAATCAATCCCGTATGCAATTCCCTTTGTCTATCGATATGTTACTTGCCCGAGATTCGATCGTCGGTATCCCTATACCTTGTTCAATCTCGTTACCGGCAAGTCTCTTTACTCGTTCCGTAACTCACATCATCCCGTGATCAACTCCTTGGTCACATTGTGCACATTATGATGATGTCCTACCGAGTGGGCCCAGAGATACCTCTCCGTTTACACGGAGTGACAAATCCCAGTCTCGATTCGTGCCAACCCAACAGACACTTTCGGAGATACCTGTAGTGCACCTATATAGCCACCCAGTTACGTTGTGACGTTTGGTACACCCAAAGCATTCCTACGGTATCCGGGAGTTGCACAATCTCATGGTCTAAGGAAATGATACTTGACATTAGAAAAGCTCTGAGCAAACGAACTACACGATCTTGGGCTAGGCTTAGGATTGGGTCTCGTCCATCACATCATTCTCCTAATGATGTGATCCCGTTATCAATGACATCCAATGTCCATGGTCAGGAAACCGTAACCATCTATTGATCAACGAGCTAGTCAACTAGAGGCTTACTAGGGACATGGTGTTGTCTATGTATCCACACATGTATCTGAGTTTCCCATCAATACAATTCTAGCATGGATAATAAACGATTATCATAAACAAGGAAATATAATAATAACCTATTTATTATTGCCTCTAGGGCATATTTCCAACAGTCTCCCACTTGCACTAGAGTCAATAATCTAGTTCACATCACCATGTGATTAACACTCACAGGTCACATCACCATGTGACCAACATCCAAAGAATTTACTAGAGTCAACAATCTAGTTCACATCACTATGTGATTAACACTCAATGAGTTCTGGTTTGATCATGTTATGCTTGTGAGAGAGGTTATTAGTCAACGGGTCTGAACCTTTCAGATCCGTGTGTGCTTTACGAATATCTATGTCATCTTGTGGATGCTACCACGCGCTACTTGGAGCCATTTCAAATAACTGCTCTACTATACGAATCCGGTCTACAACTCAGAGTCATCCGGATTAGTGTCAAAGTTCGCATCGACGTAACCCTTTACGACGAACTCCTTTTCACCTCCATAATCGAGAAAATTCCTTAGTCCACTGGATACTAAGGATAAGTTCGACCGCTGTCATGTGATCCATTCCCGGACTATTGTACCCCTTGACCAACTCATGGCAAGGCACACTTTATGTGCGGTACACAGCATAGCATACTGTAGAGCCTACGTCTGAAGCATAGGGGACGACCTTCGTCCTTTCTCTCTCTTCTGCTGTGGTCAGGTCTTGAGTCTTACTCAATACTCACACCTTGTAACACAGCCAAGAACTCCTTCTTTGCTGATCTATTTTGAACTCTTTCAAAATCATGTCAAGGTGTGCGTTCTTTGAAAGTATCATCGGGCGTCTTGATCTATCTCTATAGATCTTGATGCCCAATATGTAAGCAGCTTTATCCAGGTCTTCCTTTGAAAAACTCCTTTCAAACAACCCTTTATGCTTTCCAGAAATTTTACATCATTTCGGATCAACAATATGTCATTCACATATACTTATCAGAAATGTTGCAGCGCTCCCACTCACTTTATTGTAAATACAAGTTTCTAACAAACTTTGTATAAACCCAAAAACTTTGATCACTCCATCAAAGCGTATATTCTGACTCCGAGATGCTTGCTCTAATCCATGGAAGGATCGCTGGAGCTAGCATACCTTTTAGCATCCTTAGGATCGACAAAACCTTTCTGATTGTATCACATACAACCTTTGCTTACGAAAACTGGTAAAGAAACTTGTTTTGACATCCATCTGCCAGATTTCATAAATGCAGCTAATGCTAACATGATTCCAATGAACTTAAGCATTGCTACGGATGATAAAATCTCATCGTAGTCAACTCCTTGAACTTGTGGAAATACTCTTTGCCACAAGTCGAGCTTCATAGACGGTAACATTACCGTCCATGTCCGTCTTCTTCTCAAAGATCCATTTATCTCGGATTTCATGGCTTGTAACCATTTGTCGGAATATGGGCCCACCATCACTTCTCCATAGCTCATAGGTTCATCGTTGTCCAACAACATGACTTCCAAGACAGGATTGCGCATTACTCTGAAGTAGTACGCATCCTCGTCGTCCTACGAGGTTTGGTAGTGACTTGATCCGAAGTTTCATGATCACTATCATAAGCTTCCGCTTCAATTGGTGTAGGTGCCACAGGAACAACTTCCTGTGCCTTGCTACACACTAGTTGAAGTTATGGTTCAATAACCTCATCAAGTCTCCACCATCCTCCCACTCAATTCTTTCGAGAGAAACTTTTCCTCGTGAAAGGACCTGTTTCTAGAAGCAATCACATTTTTTTCCAGATCTGAAATAGGAGGTATACCCAACTGTTTTGGGTTTTCTATGAAGATGCATTTATCCGCTTTGGGTTCGAGCTTATCAGCCTGAAACTTTTTCACATAAGCATCGCAGCCCCAAACTTTTAAGAAACGACAACTTAGGTTTCTCTAAACGGTGTCGTCTCAACGGAATTGCGTGGTGCCCTATTTAAAGTGAATGCGGTTTCTCTAATGCCTAACCCATAAACGATAGTGGTAATTCGATAAGAAACATCATGGTATGCACCATATCCAATAGGGTGCAGTTATGATGTTCGGACACACCATCACACTATGGTGTTCCAGGCGGTATTAATTGTGAAACACTTTCCACAATGTCTTAATTGTGTGCCAAACTCGTAACTCAGATACTCATCTCTATGATCATATCACAGACATTTTATCCTCTTGTCACGACGATCTTCAACTTCACTCTGAAATTACTTGAACCTTTCAATAATTCAGACTTGTGTTTCATCAAGTAAATACACTCAGCATCTACTCAAATCATCTGTGAAGTAAGAACATAACGATATCCACTGCATGCCTCAGCACTCATTGGACTGCATACATCAAAATGTATTACTTCCAATAAGTTGCTCTCTTGTTCCATCTTACTGAAAACGAGGCCTTTCAGTCATCTTGCCCATGTGGTAAGATTTGCATGTCTCAAGTGATTCAAAATCAAGTGAGTCCAAACGATCCATCTGCATGGAGTTTCTTCATGCATATATACCAATAGACATGGTTCGCATGTCTCAATCTTTTCAAAAACGAGTGAGTCCAAAGATCCATCTACATGGAGCTTCTTCATGCGTTTTATCCCAATATGACTCAAATAGCAGTGCCACAAGTATGTGGTACTATCATTACTTTTGGCATGAACATGTGTATCACTACGATCGAGAGTCATTTTAGGTGCAAGACCATTGAAGGTATTATTCAAATAAAAGAGTAACCATTATTCTCCTTAAATGAATAACCGTATTGCGATAAACATAATCCAATCATGCTCAATGCAAACACCAAATCTCGATAGTAGAGGGAGCATGCGATGCTTGATCACATCAACCTTGGAAACACTCCCAACGCACATCGTCATCTCACCTTTATCCATTCTCCATTTATTTCGCAGCTTTTATTTCGAGTTAGTAACACTTAGCAACCGAACCGGTATCTAATACCCTGGTGCTGCTAGGAGTACTAGTAAAGTACACATTCATATAATGTATATCCAATATACTTCTGTCGACCTTGCCTGCCTTCTCATCTACCAAGTATCTAGGGTAGTACTGCTTCAGTGACCGTTTCCCTCATTACAGAAGCACTCAGTCTCGGGTTTGGGTTTAACCTTCGGATTCTTCACTAGAGCAGGAAACGATTTGCTGTTTCATGAAGTATCCCTTTTGCCCTTGCCCTTCTAGAAACTAGTGGTTTTACTAACCATCAACAATTGATGCTCCTTCTTGATTTCTACTCTCGCAGTGTCAAACATCGCGAATAGCTCAAGGATCATCATAACTATCCCTGATATGTTATAGTTCATCACGAAGCTCTACTAGCTTGGTGGCAGTGACTATGGAGAACTATCACTATCTCATCTGGGACATTAACTCCCACTCGATTCAAGCGATTGTAGTACTCAGACAATCTGAGCACATGCTCAACGATTGAGCCTTTCTCCCTTAGTTTGCAGGCTTAAGAAACTTGTTAGAGGTCTCATACCTCTTGACGTGGGCACTAGTCTGAAATCCCAATTTCAGTCTTCGGAACATCTCACATGTTCTGCGACGTTTCAAAAACGTCTCTGGTGCCACAATTCTAAACCGTTAGCATTACGCACTGAACTATCACGTAGTCATCAAAACGTGTATGTCAGATGTTTCGTAACATCTACAGACGACGCTGAGGTTCAGCACACCGAGCGGTGCATTAAGGACATAAGCCTTCTGTGCAGCAATGAGGACAATCCTCAGTTTACGGACCCAGTCCGCATAATTGCTACTACCAACTTTCAACTAAATTTTCTCTAGGAACATATCTTAAACAGTAGAACTAAAGGGCAAGCTATGACATAATTTGCAAAGACTTTTTGACTATGTTCATGATAATTAAGTTCATCTGATTAATGAACTCCCACTTAGATAGACATCCCTCTAGTCATCTAAGTGATACATGATCCGAGTCAAACTAGGCCGTGTCCGATCATCACGTGAGACGGACTAGTCATCATCGGTGAACATCTCCATGTTGATCGTATCTTCTATACGACTCATGCTCGACCTTTCGGTCTCTTGTGTTCCGAGGCCATGTCTGTACATGCTAGGCTCGTCAAGTCAACCTAAGTGTTTCGCATGTGTTCCGAGGCCATGTCTGTACATGCTAGGCTCGTCAACACCCGTTGTATTCGAACGTTACAATCTATCACACCCGATGATCACGTGGTGCTTCGAAACAACGAACCTTCGCAACGGTGCACAGTTAGGGGGAACACTTCTCTTGAAATTTTAGTAAGGGATCATCTTACTTACTACCGTCGTTCTAAGCAAATAAGATGCATAACATGATAAACATCACATGCAATCAAATAGTGACATGATATGGCCAATATCATTTTGCTCCTTTGATATCCATCTTCGGGGCACCATGATCATCTTTGTCACCGGCATGACACCATGATCTCCATCATCATGATCTCCATCATTGTGTGTTCATGAAGTTGTCACACCAACGATTACTTCTACTTCTATGGCTAACACACTTAGCAATAAAGTAAAGTAATTTACATGGCGTTATTCAATGACACGCAGGTCATACAAAAAATAAAGACAACTCCTATGGCTCCTGCCGGTTGTCATACTCATCGACATGCAAGTCGTGATTCCTATTACAAGAATATGATCAATCTCATACATCACATATATCATTCATCACATCTTCTGGCCATATCACATCACATAGCACATGCTGCAAAAACAAGTTAGACGTCCTCTAATTGTTGTTGCAAGTTTTTACGTGGCTTGTATAGGTTTCTAGCAAGAACATTTCTTACCTACGTAAAACCACAACGTGATATGCCAATTTCTATTTACCCTTCATAAGGACCCTTTTCATCGAATCCGTTCCAACTATAGTGGGAGAGACAGACACCCGCTAGCCACCTTATGCAACTAGTGCATGTCAGTCGGTGGAACCTGTCTCACGTAAGCGTACGTGTAAGGTCGGTCCGGGCCGCTTCATCCCACAATGCCGCCGAAACAAGATAAGACTAGTAGCGGCAAGAAGAATTGGCAACATCTATGCCCACAACTGCTTTGTGTTCTACTCGTGCATAGAAACTACGCATAGACCTAGCTCTGATACCACTGTTGGGGAACGTAGCAGAAATTCAAAATTTTCTACGCATCACCAAGATCAATCTATGGAGTACTCTAGCAACGAGGGGAAGGGGAGTGGATCTACATACCCTTGTAGATCGCGATGCGGAAGCGTTGCAAGAACGCGGATGAAGGAGTCGTACTCGTAGCGATTCAGATCACGGTTGATTCCGATCTAAGCACCGAAGAACGGTGCCTCCGCGTTCAACACACGTGCAGCCCGGTGACGTCTCCCACGCCTTGATCCAGCAAGGCGAGAGGGAGAGGTTGGGAAGACTCCATCCAGCAGCAGCACAAGGGCATGGTGGTGATGGAGGAGCGTGGCAATCCCGCAGGGCTTCGCCAAGCACCGCGGGAGAGGAGGAGGAGGGAGAGGGGTAGGGCTGCGCCGAAAAGGAGACGTTCTCCTGTGTCTTGGGCAGCCCAAACCTCAACTATATATAGGGGGGAGGGGGCTGCGCCCCCCTCTAGGGTTCCTACCCCAAGAGGAGGCGGCCAGCCCTAGATCCCATCCAAGGGGGCCGGCCAAGGGGAGGAGAGGGGGGGCGCCACTAGGGTGGGCCTCAAGGCCCATCTGGACCTAGGGTTTGCCCCCTCCCACTCTCCCATGCGCTTGGGCCTTGGTGGGGGGGCGCACCAGCCCACCTAGGGCTGGTCCCCTCCCACACTTGGCCCACGCAGCCTTCTGGGGCTGGTGGCCCCACTTGGTGGACCCCCGGGACCCTCCCGGTGGTCCCGGTACATTACCGATATCACACAAAACTTTTCCGGTGACCAAAATAGGACTTCCCATATATAAATCTTTACCTCCGGACCATTCCGGAACTCCTCGTGACGTCCGGGATCTCATTCGGGACTCCGAACAACATTCGGTAACCACATATATCTATTCCCTATAACCCTAGCATCATCGAACCTTAAGTGTGTAGACCCTACGGGTTCGGGAACCATGCAGACATGGCCGAGATGTTCTCCGGCCAATAACCAACAACGGGATCTGGATACCCATGTTGGCTCCCACATGTTCCACGATGATCTCATCGGATGAACCACGATGTCGGGGATTCAATCAATCCCGTATGCAATTCCCTTTGTCTATCGATATGTTACTTGCCCGAGATTCGATCGTCGGTATCCCTATACCTTGTTCAATCTCGTTACCGGCAAGTCTCTTTACTCGTTCCGTAACTCACATCATCCCGGGATCAACTCATTGGTCACATTGTGCACATTATGATGATGTCCTACCGAGTGGGCCCAGAGATACCTCTCCGTTTACACGGAGTGACAAATCCCAGTCTCGATTCGTGCCAACCCAACAGACACTTTCGGAGATACCTGTAGTGCACCTTTATAGCCACCCAATTATGTTGTGACGTTTGGTACACCCAAAGCATTCCTACGGTATCCGGGAGTTGCACAATCTCATGGTCTAAGGAAATGATACTTGACATTAGAAAAGCTCTGAGCAAACGAACTACACGATCTTGTGCTAGGCTTAGGATTGGGTCTCGTCCATCACATCATTCTCCTAATGATGTGATCCCGTTATCAACGACATCCAATGTCCATGGTCAGGAAACCGTAACCATCTATTGACCAACGAGCTAGTCAACTAGAGGCTTACTAGGGACATGGTGTTGTCTATGTATCCACACATGTATCTGAGTTTCCCATCAATACAATTCTAGCATGGATAATAAACGATTATCATAAACAAGGAAATATAATAATAACCTATTTATTATTGCCTCTAGGGCATATTTCCAACAATTTGCATCGTAACAGAGTGGATAAAAGTAAGTACTCCCCTCACATTTACCCAATAGCTTGTCTCATCAATTCTAATTCATAATTCACGAGATCTTCGATCACATAGAATGGTTACCACCATGAACTACTTATGTAGTGGGTCTCGATCCCATCTCCCTCTATGCATACAATATTCCATGCTAAACCCTTTGTGAGGGGGTCTGCCAAATTCTTTGATGTGTTTATAACTTTATACCTATAAATTTAAAGTTTTTTTTATAAATCTGAAGCTTTCATTATCCTTCCCACATGTCTTGATGACTTCTTATTATCCTTATAACCATTTACCTTGACTATCATCGTTTGATTATCATAATTCTTATGATATTTTTTATTGGCTTTTGAATCACCGGCAAGTCTATCAAGAGTTCTCGAAGCCACTCTACTTCAACAATTGTTGTGTCTAATGCTGTGAGTTTTGCTTCCATTATTGCCGTCATTAAGATGGTATGCTGGCAAGACTTCTAGGAAATAGCACCACCATTAAGTGGCACATAACCACTTGTAGCTTTAAACTCATCAACATCAGATATCCAATTTTCATCACTATATCCCTCGCGTACCCTTGGTTACCCAGTATAGTGAAGTCCATAACTCGAAGTACCTTTCATATAGCACATTATCCTTTCATATATCCAAAGCGACTCAGAACCTTCTCCACATAGTGAGATTGCAACAGTGTTGTCCCACCATTATCACCTCTCAAAAACTTGATGTTCAAGATAACATCAACTATTCCAAGGTCTTTCGAGCGGGACCAGTCTATCGATCTTCAAAGCTCCGGCTATGGCACCCATGTGCGAATTAGAGCGGGACGGCACACAAATGACATGAAACAGAGACAAAGTGGTGGAAAGAGACATGGCTCACTTGGGGAGGTCGATGGTGAGCTAGGTGAGGGCTGGGGAAGTGGAACAACAACAAGAACAAGGAGCAGGCTTCGGTGGCTGGAGCTCGAGATGCATCAGACGAAGGTGAGATAGAGGAGGTGACCTATCCATTGTTGCCTCCTGGGTGGAAGAATCCAACGTCGGGGAAGAAGAGGGACATGACCGCACGTCCTGGGGGTCACTGATGATGCGTCTTCCTCGTCAGTGTTGTTAGTCTCGACGTGGTCATCATGGTCGCCGCTCACCGCAGAGAGCATAGCAAATGTTTGGCGAAATGTATGAGCCAGATGTAAGTTTTAGGGAGTTAAGTCTAGGGGTTTGGTTAGAAACCGCACGTATTTTGAGGAGTAAATATACTACTCCAAAGGATACTCGGTTGTTTGCAACTCGCAAGCTAAACTATGTTCCGTAGTCCGTTCTCCAAGACCATCCGGTTTTTCTTTCAAAAAACCTACTTATCTGGTACTTATCCGGTTTAGGCTTGTCGTCTAAGCTCCAAAGTCCTTGAGTTGCTTTGGATGTTTCCCACAAATCATTGTTGATGCATCTCTTATTAGAATTATGAGTAATATCTCGTAAAGATTTTGAAATAAAAATAAAAACTAAGGGATGATTGAATCGCACATATATACAATAGTACTTGTTATGAAGAATTTCTTCTACGAAGGACAAAGGGTTGTGTTGTCTCCCCCCCCCCAATTTTGGTCCAATCAAACATTCATGCCTAATGAAGGACAAAGGGTGCCAACATAATCTTCGGATTGGTCCACCAACTCCTTCGGTATGGGCGTAATGTCGGTCTTATACGAATTTACTAGTGCCAACATGTCAGCTTTTTTGTCAGATTATTGTCTGTGTTGGTTTGTGTGTATCCTAGCTATGCAGAGGTCAGCATTACTCGCTATGCTTTGTATCTATTTGATACTATGTTTTAAGTTAATAAAAGAGCTCTTTATCGAAGAATGAGACCATGTGCAAAGATACATGAACGATTCCACTCCACACACAACGACTCACTTGCTCACACTTGGCAGTTATACATTAACCAATAATTACTAGATAAAGTTTAAATTTTATTGAATCTTCTTCATCAATAAAGTCGAATAGTCTTATTTGACATTCGCAGGGGATGGTGTGTATGTTATCCATCATGTTAATGACGGCGTTCCCTTCGCGAAGCAGCAACACTGGTTTTTTGTGAAAGATATGCAGTCGCTTTGACCCTTATCATATCCATGTGCGAAACATAGTTTCTGGCATAGACTGAGTGTGCAGCGTTTCATAACAAAACACAACTTGTCGGGCATCTTGCCCTTCGTATCTGCACGCATGGGATCACAATAGTAACTTCCCAGTTACTAACATCCAAATGTGTACGAAAATATTAAGAGAAAAGAAGATGAAAGAAATGTACCCATGATCCTTCCTTCTACAAGAGAGGGCAGGGAAGTGGTAGACATGACAACAAGAGCCAGCAGGCACATAGCCTGCCCGATGTTCTTGATAAGCGCCATTCGGAGTACTTGAGTAGCTAGCTTTCTTGTTGTTCTTCTACTGTTCTTGTCAATATATGTCGTAGCAGCTATGTCCCTATGCCTAGTGTTTATATAACTCCATGGGCATTGATTATTTTTTCTTTATTTGGACGTTATAAACTCTATTCTGAAATAGCACACATATCCATCCAATAAAAGTGATCTTTTAAACTCTATCCTTAAATAGCACATAGTACTCCATATCCATCCAATAAATGTGATCTTTTATACTCCATGGGCATTGATATTTTTTTCTTTCTTTGGACGTTATTAACTCTATCCTTAAATACTATCACACATATCCATCCAGAATCTCACCATTTATGTGTTCTCATTAATTGTTTCCTTTATCACATCTCCTTTTCTAACTTTTGTTTGCCTTTTTGTGATGGAAAGCATTGAGTTTTAT
This sequence comes from Triticum aestivum, assembly GCF_018294505.1. Classification (NCBI taxonomy): domain Eukaryota; kingdom Viridiplantae; phylum Streptophyta; class Magnoliopsida; order Poales; family Poaceae; genus Triticum; species Triticum aestivum. Next base: position 20,680,386 of record NC_057814.1, on the reverse strand, counting down.
TCCTGTATGGCAGTAACATGGTTACAATCGACTAGCAATAGCCTTGAGATAAATTCAGGTGAGTGACGCAACAAACACATGGTTCGTCCCCCTCAGCTCTACCACAATTCGCTAAGAAGACGACAACCCTAATTTGCTCAATCTAATTTTCTGGATGATAAACTCACGGTCTTCCAAAGTAACTTTAATTGCATTCATAACATGTCCATAGCAGGAATCAAGACTGTGATCAACCATAGCATTCAGTGCAACCGAGCAATTAGATTGGACAATCGACGATGCCCTGATATGCTAAACTGTCAAAGCAACACCTTCCATCAGAGCACTAATCTCAGCTACAAGTGGACTCATTGCGGTTGAACAAAATGTGGCGAGATGTGTATATAACATCTTCAAATTAGTTCCGTAGAATCATACCAGACCCTCACTGCCGTCTGAAGCAAGGAGCGATCCATACATAGATAACCCAACCCATCATCAAGGGGTCGGATCTAGCAGCGGCTCCTTGTCCGAACCCATGGATTGGGACACCGACGAGGATCTGGCCATCCACATCGCCCTCCACCGATCACGGGTGGATTAGGGTGGAAGCCCGTTGGAGTGTGAGCCCTACTCGACGGTCTGACAGGGAAGCTCTAGCGCTGCGCTCGACCGAGCCAGCTCATTGCGGTTCGTGCGCTCCCTGGTGAGGCGGTCAACGTCTAGTGGCGCCCGTCAGCTTTGGCCCTGCTCCTCCTGTCCGGCGATGGGTGCCAGTCCTTGTCACCACCGAGCCTACCTCGACTCTCTGTGTCAGAGGCGCTCACAGCTCGTCGCGCGAGGCAAGTGGCCAGGGACGGATCTAGACGGTCCGTCTGCGGGTCTTGCAGATCCGCACTAGTGCCCCAACCCTCTGAATCTGACGAGGACAGGGCTTGTCTGTTGTGTTCTACGCCGGTCCTTGACCTCGGACGAGATGGACGCCCGCCGCTGCAAAAATGCTAAGGAATTGCGGCTCGGACTTGAGGAGACAAAGTGTTTCACCGAGAAGGGGGTCACGGCATCTAAAGCTGGGTGTCACACCATACTGAGGACTAGGCTGAAGCGCTTATTTCGACGCCAAATATGAACCAGGATAAAAGCAAGGATAACTCATCGGACCGAACCATGAGTCATGATCCGATGACATCGCCCCAAGGCTAAGCGCTCGATCTGGCCGGCAACAAAGAACCTGGATCCATGTCAGATTGGATCTTAGGAAAAATCCCAACGGTCCCATCGACGGACCGAACCCAAGAGGAGTGCAAGAAGTCTCTCTTGAATGAGATATTAGATCTAATTCAGAGGATCACAATATCCCACGACCAGGCCTTGGTTTACGATCGGATCCGGGAGTCTCCTAGAAAAGCTGGAATTTTTGGCCCACCCACCACCCACCTAGTGGCCAATATCGAGGACCTCACTGAAGTCCTTGCAAGCACCTCTGACGAAGTCGATGGCATGGATGAGGGGGGGAGTCCTCGGATAGCCCGCCAACAGACACCATGCCCGTGGGGAAGTGGACGGTAACCTCCACTATGATTTCTACATAGTAGACACCCCCAACGACGGAGGCGGCAACCCCAACAACGGCGGAGGCAGTAACGACAATAACAACAGAGGTGGAATCGCGAATAATGGTGGTGGGAGGCAGCGGCAACAACAGAAGGAAAAATAACAACGGCGATAATAACGCCAATCCCAACGATGACACCGACAAGCCACGAAGCAGCCTCGACCCTGACGACGATGACATCTTGGACGAGTCGCTCAATAGCCCTAACCATGATGCGTTGCGGCCAAGGCTAGTCGATACCTCCAGAAAAAAGAGAGTGAGAAAAGCGTCTTTGTGAGGACGAGCAGTACCAGAGTGATCAATGGAACAAACTCTTCCAACAAATAGAAGCTACTAAGGCCCCACCAAACTACCACAAAAACCTCTTAAAAGGAGCTGCACGTGGCAGCCGGCAACAACGCAATATCCAAGTGTTAGTGGGCCAAGGATTTGCTTTTATTGATGCATTAAATTGCATTCCTTGCAACTAATGTTGAGGAAATCATTAACTGGTAGCTGCTCGTTCGATTTGGGAGTAGCGATTAATCGATGAGTTGGCCTATTAATTGAATTAATCGGTGGAATTTAAAACTCAATAGGCATAATTTTTGTATGGAGGAATTTGTTCAATAGAACTTGAATGCTATAAAAAATCTACATTGCAGTAGGAAGCAGACGGCACTGTTTCTTTTCTCAATAGATCACAAACATGTACATAACAACAATCATCAACAAGCATCCATGTGGGCGTCAAAAATCATCAACAAACATGCATACAACAACATTTTGTTTGCTGATTTCAGCCTGGTCCACAACCCCGAGAGATTGCGTGCGAATTCATTAAGAAGAAGGGTAGTTGAAGAGGCGACCTGCTAGCCATGGTCGATGTGTTCCTTCATAAAGGAGGGGAGGAGGTTGACAACGGTTCCTAGAGAGGACTTCGTGGCAAGCCGAGACATGCATGTGTATCACTAAGTGAGCATAAACTTTTATATGTATTGGTGAGTTCCCTTTTAATCCTTGCATTCATGGAGTGAAGTTTAAAGTTTATTTCTACATCAGCTACATCAAATAGTCTTATTTGACATTAGCAAGGATGGTTTGTATATCATCTTGGTGGCGGTGTTCCCTTCTTGAAGCAGCAGCAGTTGTCACCTTCGAAGGATACACAAGTGCTTCTATCCTCATCATATCCACGCGCTGAACAGTTTTTCTGGCATTGACCGATTGTGCAGTGTTTCATAACAACACACGACGTGCGGACCGTCGTGCCCTTCATATCTGCACGTAGAGGATGGGGATCACAACAATAACTTCCCAATTAATAACATCCAATAGCTTATGCAAATATTAATAGAAAAGAAAAGAAAATGAATGTACCCATGATCATTCCTTCTACATGAGAGGGCAAGAGAGTGGTAGACATGACAACAAGAGCCAGCAGGCACATAGCCTGCACGCTCTTCTTGATATGCGCCATAAGGAGTACTCGAGTAGATTTTTTTCTTTTTCCTGCTATTGTTCTTGCCAATAAGCCATAGCAACTATGTCTATATATAGTGCCATGGGCATTGATATTTTCTTTCTTTCTTTGAATGTTATTAAATCTATCCTCATAGCACACACATATCCATCTAATAAATGTGATCTTTTATACATGATCACTCACTATTTCCTTCCCCGGTTGAGCATCTCATCATTTATGTGTCCATCAATAGTTTCATTTATCACATCCCCTTTTATCTTTTTTTTTTGCGAGCGAAAGCACATAGTCTCATTCTTGTATGGGAGTAACAAGGTTACAGTCGGCTAGCAATAGCATTGACATAAATATAGGTGAGTGACGCAACCAACAGACGGTTTGCCCCCTTAGCTCTGCCATAATTCGCTAAGAAGACGACAACCCTAATTTTCTCACAATCTAGTTTCTGGAGGACAAACTCACGGTCTTCCAAAGTAACTACAATTTCATTCATAAGAGCAAGTGTAATAATATGATGTAAGCAGGATATAAGGATCTAAATATTATAATTTTGCTGAGTTGGAGAAGAGAAGCAGACTGTAGATTAGTAGCCAGCTGCAGCATGAGCTCCAAAAAACTGGTGAGACAAGATAGTGGGTCAAACAGTGATAAAGTAGTAAATGTTTATAGCTAACATTAACAAGTGGGCGATTAGGTGGCTATATGTGACATGTAAACTTCATATAGCCGGTTGTTGGCTGTAATATTAACCATGCTCTAAGATGTCCATAGTAGGAATCAAGATTGCAATCAGTTATAACATTCGATGCAACTGAGCAGTCAGATTAGATGATCATTGCTGCCTTGATATGCTAAGCTGCCAAAGCAACACCTTCCATCAGAGCACTAAGCTTAGCTACGAGTGAACTCATCGTAGTTGAACAAAATGCGGCGAGATGCATACATAACATCTTCGGATCAGTTTGGTAGAATCATACCAGACCCCGCACTGTCTTTCGAAGAAATGAACAATCCATACACAGATAACAAAACCCATCGATCAGGGGGGCGCCATCGCCATCATCGCCGGATTCGGCGGCGGCTCCTCATCTGAACTCGACCCCATGGACCGGGACACCCTCATAGGATAGTCGGATGAGGAGCAGGCCATCCACGCCACCCTCCGTCGGTCATGGATGGATATTGGTGGAAGCTCGTCGCAGTCTGTGCCACCTCCGTGCCGGCTAGTAGCGGTCCACGCTCTCCTCAGTGAGGCAGTCGGTTGTGCAGTGATGCCCGTCACCACTACCCCTGCTCCTCCCGGTAGGCGTCGGGTGTAGGTCCCGGAACCTCCAAGCTGCGCTCGTGGCTCCCCCAAGCCGGAGGTGTGGGAAGCTCGTCGCATAGGGCAAGTGGCCCGGGCCGGATCTAACCAATCCGTTTGCGGGTCATGCAGATCCGCACTGGTGCCCCTTCCCTCTGACTCCGATGCGCATGAGGCTGTTTGCGGTGTCGTGCGTCGATTCTTGACCCCGGACGAGGCAGATAACTGTCTCCGCCACCGCAAAATGCCAAGGACTTGCGGCCGCCGCGCCATGGAGCGGGCACATGCTTAAGATCAATCAGATTAGTCGAGGACACTGCTATGGTTAGAAACCATAACGAAAAGACTAACTGCCACATGTGTGGCACTTCTCCAACGCGCCCACACGCCTTTATCGCCGTCCATTGTAACCTGCACGAATCTTGGCGTGATGACACAATTTTTAGTTGCCACATAGGACATGGGCGACGTGTGGTGTACGCAGCAGTTCGCCCACACATGTTTACCACTCCGTCGTCAACGGTTGCAAGTCGGAGGCGTGCGGTGGAACCGCCGTCGCGCCCGCACGCGTGGCGCACGACTTCTGTCGCCGTTTCCCTCGACTGGCCACTCCCCCCCTCATTGCCTCTGCCCGTCTCATTCATTTCCACTAACCAACATTACAGAGTAGTTCCCCTCGATTGAAGGAGAAGACGAGAAAAGGAGGCGCCGGCGCCGGCGGAAGAGTCGACGGCATTCACGGCCGTTGCTTGTGTTCGCCGGACCGGAGCAGCGTCGCCGGAGAAGCCGAAGTGAGGAGGTAAGACCGTGGAAGCTTTTGTACTCTCCCCTTCCTCCTGGGTCTCACTTCTCTCGAGCCCCCCTCTCCCCTCCCCCGGAGATTCAGGCGGATTTGCGGCCGCTCCGGCGTCCTCATCGTCGGGGGAGTCGTGCGTGTGCTATTTTACGGCGGCATTGTGCAGCCTCGTCGTCGTCGCGGTGGTACTCAAGCCGGTGAGGCTCGCCCGGGGTGGCAATTAGATTGATGCGATTTGATGCGTGAGGGTTTCCGTTTCCATTTGTTAGTTGCAATTTTTGTATCGAAGGCTACGATCTTCACTGCTTCAGGGCAATGTTGCTGTCGAATTGAGGGGTTTGATAGTTGTGTATGAGCCCTAGATCTAGGTAGGTGCATTTCAATGTATAGGATCATGGCAGTCATGGCAATTTCAACAAATGGACTATGTCAGTTGATGGCAACTAATTTTCTGAATGAACTCTGTCAGTTGCCATGTCCTGTGTAGGATAATGGCAGTTTCATGAGATCCAAATTCAGGGAGTGATAGGTGTGTTTCTGAATCAACTATCCTTCTAAGTGGCAACTAATTCTGAAAATCAAGTATGACAGTTGCCATGTCATATGTAGAGTGATGGTAGTTTTTTGATGTACCATGTACACACTTAGTTGCCATACTGTTCTGTGATAGCACAACATATTTGACTGCAGTACGTGGAAACTCTTTTTTTTCACCAGGCCAATGTGTGAGTTGCCACATTACATGTTGTGGACTGGCACACATCTGCTATTCATGATTTTCTCATGCACATTCTTCATTCTATAGATATTCAGAGCAGAGCAAAGCAGAGTCGGTGGCGGAGGCAGGGGGTGCTGGCAGGGGCCTTGGCCTCCCTTATGTTCTCAATAGTACACATATATGTACTCCTGATCCTTCATTTGTCAGACAAAACTAGCTATGTTTAGGAGATTTGGTCCTCGCTAGCATTATATGACATGTCTTGGCCCCATCTCACTAGTAGAAAAAGGGCCTAATGTTCAGCCCTTTAGTCCCGGTTTGTAAATTAACCGGCACTAATGTGACCATTAGTGACGGTTCGAACGGCTATGCATTAGTCCCAGTTCGTGTTGAACCTTTATTACCGGTTTGTGTCATGAACCGGTACTAAAGGGTGGGGGCAGGCTGGCATCAGGCCGGGGCCCCACGAGCCCCTTTAGTCCCGGCTTGTGACACGAACCGGTACTAAAGGTCTAACCTATAGTCCCGGTGTCACAAACCGGGACTAAAGGGGTCTAACCTTTAGTCCCGGTTGGAGACACAAACCGGGACTAAAGCCCAATTTTTAAACTCTGCCCCCCCCCCCGGTGTATCGCCATTTCAGTTTTGTAAAAAACAAAAGAAAATGAAGAAAACTTCAAAAATTAAAATCCTTCAAGATATAGTTATGTTACTATATCTACTAGTTAGGAAAATTTAAAAGCTTAAATTTGGACATGTTTCGAAAGAAGTGTTATGAAAAAGGAAAACGGCCATATCTTTTGCATACGATGTCGAAAAAATGCATAATATATCAAAAAAATTAGCACGAAAATACGCATCCGATTTTGATGGCTGTATGCCTGTTTGCAAATTTTTAGAATCCTCATATTCTAAAAGGAAAAAAAGATATGCTCAAATTTCAGTTTTTTTGACTTTTCGTTAAATCTGGTCAAATTGTGGTCAAACTATGGTCAAACTACTTATTCAAGAAATATTAGTGTTAATAAATAATTATTTTACTTTTTTGACTTTTGGTCAAATCTGGTCAAACTATGGTCAAACTACTTATTCAAGAAATATTACTGTTACTAAATAATAATTATTTTTTAGAATAATAGTTTTAAACTCAAACGGTGAAACATGTGACTTCATGCTCAAGCTAAACTCCTGAGGGTTAATAGGATTGACAGCTTACTATTGTTAGGTAAACAATAAGTGCAGACTTGGAAACTAGGGGGAATAGAACTCGGAAGTTAAGCTTGCTCAGGCTGGAGTAGTGAGAGGATGGGTGACCGGCCGGAAAGTTAGACGATTTGGAATGATGAGGGGTGATTAGAGACTAAATCGTCAAATAATTCAGAAATTTGAAAATAAAAAAAATCAATTTTTTTTCAAAAAAAAAATCAAAAATAACCTTTAGTACCGGTTGGTGTTACCAACCGGTACTAAAGGTCCCCCAGACCACCGCGCGGGCTCGTGCCACGTGGTGGGCCTTTGGCCACAGTTCGTGTTGAACCGGGACTAAAGGGGGGGTACCTTTAGTCCCCACCATTTAGTGCCGGTTACAGAACCGGGACTAAAGGTCCTTACGAACCAGTACTAAAGGTTGTTTTTCTACTAGTGTCTATATTCAGTTTTCTGGCTCCGCACTGAGCAGAGTATATATTCAGAGTTCTGAAAGCAGAGTATGTATCCATCTAATCTATTGTCTTCTCTTGTTATGTACTGTTGGTAGCCAACAAACACATTAATTCCCATGGTGTTGGTTGTGTATATCCGATCAACTGAATCAATCAATCAATCAGTGTCTTAGTTGCCACGTCTTTTTGTTTTGGTAACATGGCAACCTAAACTTAGTAGATGTGGCCTGTGCTTTTTATTAAGTCAATGTGTTAGTTGCCACACTGATTGTTAGACAATTGTAGTTCGGTGTTCTGATGTACTGCCCTCAGTTGCCACATTGTTTATTTTACCAATATGGCAACTTGAATCTCCTACATGGCAAGTGCATTATTATGACGCAAACACATATCCAGTTGCCATGTTTTCGCACCTGCTGTTCAATTGGTTATTTTTTGCCTGTCTGTGCATGTTCAGCACATGGCAATTACAACCTTTTCACATGCTAAAACTGTGGGGTAAATGTGGCAGTTTTCATTTTCTGTTAATGATGATATCCAGTGATTCATTATTAGTGTATCACTTTCTGCATTTGTCTGATGTGTTTTCATTTCACACTAATGTGTTTTTGCTCTTTCTGTAGCAAATATGGCTCGTGGCGACCATCAAGATGATGATGATGACTTCATGGAGCCACCGCCACAGAATCGTGGGGATGAGGTCACTCTTCTCCTATGTTTTAATATGATACTGAGTTTTCATTCTTCTGTCAGAACTAATTTTTACTACATTGCAACATGGCAACAAAATGATTCATTTTGTGTTATGCAAAAGAAGAAACGTTTGTGCAATAGGGCTTCGCAAGAACGCCTGACTATACTGACACAGGGATTTACTGATGATCAGAAGGCAGCTGCTCGTGAGATGGGTATGCAGGCTCTGATGATGGTTGAGTGTACAAACCTAGTAAATCCTGTATGTGACTGGCTCGGCGAGATATATGAGCCTGCTTCTAGGGAATTCGTGATTTCGGGACGCAGAAGATTGCCTTTGAATGAGGAATCCGTGTTCTGCACTTTGGGTGTCCCCCGTGGAGAAATCAAAGTCCCTTATGAAGTGAACAATAAGATTGAGGAAGCTTTGTTTGCCCATTTGTTTCCTGGAATGGCTTCCATGCCTAATATGATTGTTCTGGCAACTTCGCTGGAGGAGATGACAAGCCATGGCGAGGTTTTTAAGATGAAGTTGCTCATGTACTTGATCTCGGCTATATTTGCGCCTACCACATCTCTTTGCCCAAGCAACAAGTGCTTTCCTATCCTGGTGAATGCACTCTCTATATTCTTTTACATACAATCTTTTTGTTTTTGATGTCATGCAGAAGTTAGTCATTACCAGTTTTAATGTTTTTATTGAATGCCGACGCGGCATCTTTTCTGTCCCGAATTGTGTTTGTTCAGGCGAAGCTGAAAGATGTTAAAAACATGAATTGGTGTAAATTCATTGCCGACTTCCTGCATGATGCATTCTCAAATAAGATGTACCAAAAGGGATGTCGCTTGCATCTAATGGTATCTTCCCCCCTACTCTTTATGCAAATGTTCTTATCACGGTTCATTCTTTTCATAAATCAACATTTGCAGCTGTTAATAAGTGGCAACCGAACAATTTTTAGCATTTCAGTATCTCTGTTTGGCCATAGTTTGAACAAACCATAGTTCTTGATAGAGCTTTTATCAGATTTTTTTTATGGCAATCATAGTTGATCGTGAGTGGCAACCGTTTGTTATTTTTTGTTTTGTGACTTCTTCATGCCAAATTGAAGTTTGATTGATACATGGCAATTGTAGTTGGTGTTTTCAAGGCAATTTCATTTTTTCTAGTTATAGTACACATAGTGAACCACTTCCTATGTTCATTTCTAGTTATACAATCTGGATGGCAATTGCAGTGTTGAACTGGTGGCAACTAAGAATATAATAACATGGCAACTGTAACATAACATGCTTTCAACTAACAATATATGTAGGTTAAACCTAAGAACATATGTAGATGGCAAATCTCTTTGTTTTACTTTTTTTTTAAAACTTGTGACTCAAGGGGCATTGTACTACCAATGACGTTTAAACCGTGGTCATTTTCCTTTTCCTTTTTCCCCGCATTTCTATATGTTTTCTTTTGTCTGGACAACATTTGATCATTTTCATATTCTTATTTACTTGTTCGCTTTATTGTGCAAACCAGCTCATGTACGTCGATAGTCTTGATTTGTCCACTATCGAATTTACTAGGATAGGAGGCCCACCACCTGCACATATGTTTGTCGTCTCAGCGTGGACGTATGATGCTGTCAAGGTTGTAATTGCTGCAGACAGGGCTTCTAATACAAAATATAGGAAACTGCAGGTTAGTTGTGTCATCTTTTACACCGCCTAACCGCTTCCATCATGGCTAACGAGTCATAAAGAACTTGCCAACCATGGTTGGCTGCACATGGCAACCATAATTGTCTTGATACGGCAACTCTGCCGTTAACCGTTGAAACTCCTTTTTCTTCCTTGCAATCCATAATTATAGTCAGTGCTTCTTATTTTTCATTTTTGACTTCTTTAGTTGTTTTTGATATTTTTTTCCAATTGATGGCCAAGCATGCTATAGACTACAGTGTGTTTGGTTGGCCACAAAACTATGGCAAGCGGATGGATGTGCATTCAACTCCATCTTGTCCCGCTGAGGTGGTCAAGCATGTTTATTTGTATTCTGAAATTACATTTTATATTGCATTTTGATTGATGGTTGTTCTGCCTTATTTTTCCTAATCATGTGTCTCTAATCTGTTTTGTGGTTTGTTACTTTTTGTTTTCCGATCAGGCAAGGGCACCAGTTGAGCACCTAGTTGGGTAGTTTGTTTCTGGAATGACCAGCTTGCTTGGGAAGTTAGTCGAGGGTTGGACATCACTAAATGGTTCTGATAGCGATGCGCTTGCGAGGCACTTCACATCATTCATTGGAGAACGGACACATCGTCCAACTGGTTGTCGTGGCCGGTATGACTACAACAGCTCTCAGGAGCTTCCTGACACACAAGGTGATCTAGATGGGGATGGTTTTGGTGGCATTGACGCTGGTCTTGACAAGGATGGCGATGATGACATGGAGAATGTGCCGCATGACACTGACCATGATGAACGCCACGAAGATAATGTGAGGGGTGATACGTCTCCAACGTATCTATAACTTATGAAGTATTCATGCTATTATATTACCCGTTTTGGATGTTTATGGGCTTTATTATACACTTTTATATTATTTTTGGGACTAACCTATTAACCGGAGGCCCACCCCAAATTGTTGTTTTCTTGCCTATTTCAGTGTTTTGAAGAAAAGGAATATCAAACGGAGTCCAAACGGAATGAAACCTTCGGGAGAGTTATTTTTGGAATGGAAGCAATCCAGGAGACTTCGAGTAGACGTCAGGGAAGCTTCGAGGTGGCCACGAGGGTCAGGGGCACGCCCTACCCCCTGGGCGCGCCCCCGCCCTCGTGGGCCCCTCGTGGCTCCCCTGACCGACTTCTTTTGCCTATATATATATATATCCATATACCCCGAAAACATCCGAGAGCACCATAGATGAGGAGTTCCGCTGGCGCAAGCCTCTGTAGCCACCAAAAACCAATCGGGACCCTGTTCCGGCACCCTGCCGGAGGGGGGATCCCTCATCGGTGGCCATCTTCATCATCCCGTCGCTCTCCATGACGAGCAGGGAGTAGTTCACCCTCGGGGCTGAGGGTATGTACCAGTAGCTATGTGTTTGATCTCTCACTCTCGTGTTCATGATTCAACACGATCTTGATGTACCGCGAGCTTTGCTAATATAGTTGGAACTTATGATGTTTCTCCCCCTCTACTCTCTTGTAATGGATTGAGTTTTCCTTTGAAGTTATCTTATCGGATTGAGTCTTTAAGGATTTGAGAGCACTTGATGTATGTCTTGCATGTGCTTATCTGTGGTGACAATGGGATATTCACGTGATCTACTTGATGTATGTTTTGGTGATCAACTTGCAGGTTCAGTGACCTTGTGAACTTATGCATAGGGGTTGGCACACGTTTTCGTCTTGACTCTCCGGTAGAAAGTTTGGGGCACTCTTTGATGTTCTTTGTGTTAGTTGAATAGATGAATCTGAGATTGTGCGATCCATATCGTATAATCATACCCACGGATACTTGAGGTGACATTGGAGTATCTAGGTGACATTAGGGTTTTGGTTGATTTTTGTCTTAAGGTGTTATTCTAGTATGAACTCTTGAATAAATCGATCAGAAAGAATAACTTTGAGGTGGTTTCGTACCATACAATAATCTCTTTGTTTGTTCTCCGCTATTAGTGACTTTGGAGTGACTCTTTGTTGCATGTTGAGGGATAGTTATATGATCCAGTTATGTAATTATTGTTGAGAGAACTTGCACTAGTGAAAGTATGAACCTTAGGCCTTGTTTCCTAGCATTGCAATACAGTTTACGTCACTTTTATCATTAGTTACCTTGCTGTTTTTATATTTTCAGATTACAAATACCCATATCTACCATCCATATTGCACTTGTATCACCATCTCTTCGCCGAACTAGTGCACCTATACAATTTATCATTGTATTGGGTGTGTTGGGGACACAAGAGACTCTTTGTTATTTGGTTGCAGGGTTGCTTGAGAGAGACCATCTTCATCATACGCCTCCCACGGATTGATAAACCTTAGGTCATCCACTTGAGGGAAATTTGCTACTTTCGTACAAACCTCTGCACTTGGAGGCCCAACAACGTCTACAAGAAAAAGGTTGTTTAGTAGACATCAAGCTCTTTTCTGGCGCCGTTGCCGGGGAGGCGAGGTAAGCGGCACTAACACCCCGTCAACTAAGCTCTTTTCTGGCGCCGTTGCCGGGGCCGTAATTTGTCGATGCGGTGGTAGGGCTCTCTGGCTCTTGTGCCTCGGGCAACTGTATCATTTCTCGTGGTGATAACACTCCGGCTACCAGAGGCACCGTAGCTGAAGGGACGATTGAGTAATGAGGTCCATGCTCTATCACTCCACATATCATCCAAAACCAGAAGAAACTTCTTATTTCTGACCGCGTTGAGAAGGGCAGGGACAAGCATAGATATGTCTGGAGTCGCAGGGAGTTCTCCATTGGCAGCAGTGCTGGCCGACCTTAGTAGCTCAACCTCGCTGAAGTCCTGTGTGACGCTCAGCCACATCTTCTTTTCAAATTTGGGTTGCACTTCCTCGTCGTTAAAGACCTTCTTGGCAAGGGTGGTCTTCCCGATCCCACCGACACCGACGATGGCGGCCACCATGATACCATCGTTATCCTTTGTCAACTCCTCAACCAGTGCTCTTGTATCCTCTTCAATCTTCTCACCGACGATGCCGAGCGTTCCAACACCGGATCCGTCTTCCGGTCAGCCGCAGAAGGTCGGCCGGTCCTGTAGTCCTGGTAGGTCTCCAGCTTGATGAAGCTGAAGGTAGCACCCAATTTGCAGATGTCGTCTAGCCTCTTGTTGAGCTTCCTGATGCGGCTGCCAATGTCATGGGCGAACCTGGGGTGCCGCAAGCAGAAGAGCAGCGGGTTGCAGCAGGATGTGGGTGCTGCGTCCCGCCGACCCATGGCCTTGAGCTCGCAGAGGTCGAGGATGTTGGTCGCCTCGTACATGACACCCTTGAGCTTAGTGACCCACCCCTGCACCCTCCGGTCGGTGATGCGCTTCCTGTCGGCGAGGTAGTCCCTCAGGCTCTCCAGCTTGTCCTGCAGCCTGTCGATCTCGCCGGTGACGCCGAGCAGCATCCCCACGTCGTCCGCCGCCATCTGCTTGATCGTGTCGGCGATGTAGGACGCAAAGGCGTCCAGCACCATGGCCATGGTTGGTTTCTCCTTGGTTTGTCCTCAGACCAGCGAAGAAATTAATGGGTGATCCAACAGAGAGTGTGTGTGTGTTTGGCTTCCAGACTCGCTAGGAGATGTTGAAGAGGACGGTAGCAATTAGGCTGAAATGTGGTGCTCTGCCTTGCTGGTGGGTGATGGATCTGGATGCTTCGCCGGCTAAACAAGCCAGGCTGATGCTTAGCTATGGGCTCGCCGGCAGGGGCACCGGAAGAAGCCGTATAGGAAAGAGGGTGCCTTGCTTGAGTCGCCGGCAAAGCCACCCACGGCCATGGCCCCTGTTATTCCTTTCTCCTTCGCCCATTTTTTTGGTTCAGGGTGGCAAGAAAGGGGTCTGACCTGAGACCTGACAATGGTTGATCCCTTTCCGCGTCAGCGATTTCAGAACAAAAGGCAAAGAATCAAACCCCTACCTAGCAATGGCTGGTAGGGGCCGTCGGTCACTCACCCGCTGTTGCGCCGCCGAGCCGCCGGACACGGGGAGTATCCGTTGATACGGATGCGGTCGGTGTTGGAGCAGGCTGCCGGCGCGGAAGGGAGCCGGCTGCCCCCAGAGAAAGCTGGAGACACATCGAGGGGCCCGACGAGCTGCGAAGTCACCCTCGCCACCGCCGGCGGCGTAGCGGTCCCCGTCACTTGGGGGAACTCATGGTTTTCTTTTCTTTTTCTGGATTTTGAAGTTTCTTCAAGGAATGAAAGGATATAGCTTTGATTCGTGTGAACAATAAATTCCTAAAAAGAAATTGGGTTGCAACTTCAAGATGTTTTTTTCTAAAAAATAATCAATCTATTATTCATCAATTGTGAAGGTAATACAAAGAACACATAAGAAAAAAATACATCTAGGTCTGCAGACTGCGTAGCGACGACTACAAATACTGGAGCCAGCCGACGAGGCGCTGCCGTCATCGCACCTCCCTCGTCGGAGCCGGGCAAACCTTATTGTACTAGACAGCCGGGAAGTCATCATGCTAAGGCCCCGTTCGAATCTTCTCCACAATCCAACTTCCGAAGAAGCCAGCGAAGCCACCCAAACGGGACAGCTCCGAGAATCCCGCTTCTGGAGAACGAGCGACCCGTAGTGCAAATTTTTGGAGCAGCCAAAGGGCAGCTTCGCGTAAACGAGAAGGGGAAGTTGCTTTAAATTGCGTTGGAATGCCCTTCCAAAGTGGCATCCGTGAAATGTTTTCTTCTCCTCGTACAGTTTTCCTCTTGTGATGAGCCACCGAACTGGGCCTTGGGCTCACTTTCTGGGTTGTCAGCCCATTCTGATCGAGAGGAGTTGCTTGGTGTTGCCGAACGCATCTTTCTCCCCTCGGAAACTAGCGACGACTGGCTTCCCGGGAAGCTAGCTGTTCCGTGAAGCTGGAGAAGATCCGAACGGGCTCTAAGCCCCCAAAGATCAGCGCATGAGAATAGCAACCACAAAGAGAAGCGTAGACTGAAAGGATCAAACCTGTAACACACGAACGCAAACAAACGAAGACCGGATCCAAGCAGATCCAACAAAGACAAAACGCGGACAGAATCACAAGAGATCCACCGGAGACACATCTCCACACGCCCTTCGACAACGCTATAAACACCGTCTGGGTGGAGGTTAGGTTGAAAGAATCTTATTCTATCTTCAGGTATCCACCACCGCCTCGCCTTCCTAAGCAGAACACAAAACCTAATGAAACTAAAGAAACACCTAAAAATGATGCCCTCCCGCCGACAAGGGCCAGGATCTACCGCAGTTCCATGTCCCTAAAGCCACACAAGACGAGGCAAACCGGCGACATCGATGGGTAGCAGTAGGGGAAACTATTGAATGATTGAGCAATTTTCCATTAAGTTTAAATCAAAAAAACTGTAGATAAAATATGATAGACATGGCAATCGAAATAGGAGACAGATTATTGAATCTAGGCATGCAATAGATAATAAAAAGGATAAGCATCATATCCATATCAATTTCTACTGCTAGTAGACCAAACGCAAACCCTAATGAAGAGGATAAGAAAACATACAACACAACTGAAGAAGAAGAAGCGTTTGCAATCACAACAGCACAATCACCGAGTGTCATGTTGTGAAGAAGTTGGTCGACGTCGGGAAAGAAGTCGTCAGGGAACTCATCATCTGTAGCCACGTTGAAAAAGATCCAACAGTCGTGCGGAAGCGCTGCCCCAAAACCTAATCGCCCCTCTCCCATACCTGATCGCAGGAGGCAAGACTTCGAAGGCCTGCTATCTCACTCCTTGGTGCATGCCGAGAAGCGAGATGGAAAAGAGGTAGGCGGCGTGATGCTCTGAAATGAATGAACGGAAGTGTGTCTCGTCTGGAAAGAGGAGTGACCTCTTATAGACGAGGCGAGTTGCAATTGACCCCTTAGTAGTGGAAGATAAATGGATGCCCACTAGAGAGAGGAAGAGAAACAATACGCCGCACTGTTCGGATTCATCTCCCACTAGAAGAAAAAAAATTCAATTTTTTTTCTTGCGTGACAAAAATAAGGTAGCACGCACACGTGGCGTATGTCCTAGTACGGCTTGGCTCGATGACGAAACATGACGCACGTGCAAGGCGTGACATGGTTTGTGGGCGGACAGAGAAGGAGGAGCGCGCGTGTGTGTGTCCTCTTCTCAAGCTCTTATTGTTATGTGAAACAACTTACCTTATAAGTTGGTCTACCACATAATCCACTAGCATGGTGAAACTAAACTTTCCACACCCCTTTGTCATGAATGGACCACATGGCCTTTGGGATTTTCTAGAAATTATTAGATAATATTATGAATTATTAAATGGGTTGGGACCAATAATTTCAACAATCTCCCACCAAATCTCATAGGCACATAAAGTTTGCCTATGGTTTCAGAATATGTTTATATATCGGTATTCCGATGAGGACTGTTAAGCTGAAATTCCACCTAGAACTCAATGCTACGCTCATTCGCAACCTGAAGAGTGGAGTATCTTTGAACTACAAGTTTTGTTTAAACATGATTCACGCAAAGCCTTTACCGATACTAGACCGTTGAAAAGCTTTCCCGCATGTAGGAGCATATACGTCATACTCCGGGGGCCTCTTCATGAGTTTATTAGAGAGCATCCAACTCTCATAGACTCAATGTTTAACAGTTTAACTCATATAGGTACTTTCTTTCAAGGTGTTCCGCACGACAACATCTTTGCCTAGGCAAGCCTTTCAGAACACATTAAGGTAAATATCAACCTGCCATACAGATCAGGAGAGATTTGCATCGTAACAGAGTGGATAAAAGTAAGTACTCCCCTCACATTTACCCAATAGCTTGTCTCATCAATTCTAATTCATAATTCACGAGATCTTCGATCACATAGAATGGGTTACCACCATGAACACCTTATGTAGTGGGTCTCGATCCCATCTCCCTCTATGCATACAATATTCCATGATAAACCCTTTGTGAGGGGGTCTGCCAAATTCTTTGATGTGTTTATAACTTTATACCTATAAATTTAAAGTTTTTTTATAAATCTGATAGATTTCGTTATCCTTCCCACATGTCTTGATGACTTCTTATTATCCTTATAACCATTTACCTTGACTATCATCGTTTGATTATCATAGTTCTTATGATAGTTGTTATCGGTTGTTGAATCACCGGCAAGTCTATCAAGAGTTCTCGAAGCCACTCTACTTCAACAATTGTTGTGTCTAATGATGTGAGTTTTGCTTCCATTATTGACGTCATTAAGATGGTATGCTGGCAAGACTTCTAGGAAATAGCACCACCATTAAGTTCCACATAACCACTTGTAGCTTTAAACTCACCAACATCAGATATCCAATTTGCATCACTATATCCCTCGCGTACCCTTGGTTACCTAGTATAGTGAAGTCCATAACTCGAAGTACCTTCCATATAGCACATTATCCTTTCATATATCCAAAGCGACTCAGAACCTTCTCCACATAGTGAGATTGCAACAGTGTTGTCCCACCATTATCACCTCTCAAAAACTTGATGTTCAAGATAACATCAACTATTCCAAGGTCTTTCTAGCGGGACCGGTCTATCGATCTTCAAAGCTCCGGCTATGGCACCCATGTGCAAATTAGAGCGGGACGGCACACAAATGACATGAAACGGAGACAAAGTGGTGGAAAGAGACATGGCTCACCTTGGGGAGGTCGATGGTGAGCTAGGTGAGGGTTGGGGAAGTGGAACAACAACAAGAACAAGGAGCTGGCTTCGGTGGCTGGAGCTCGAGATGCAGCAGACGAAGGTGAGGTAGAGGAGGTGACCTATGCATTGCTACCTCCTGGGTGGAAGAATCCAATGTCGGGGAAGAAGAGGGACATGTCCGCACGTCCTAGGGTCGCTGATGACGCGTCTTCCTCGCCAGTGTTGTTAGTCTCAACGTGGTCATCATGGTCGCCGCTCACCGCAGAGATGCATAGCAAATGTTTGGCGAAATCTATGAGCCACATGTAAGTTTTAGGGAGTTAAGTTTAGGGGTTTGGTTAGAAACCGCACGTATTTAGAGGAGTAAATATACTACTCCAAAGGATACTCGGTTGTTTGCTCGCAAGCTAAACTATGTTCCGTAGTCCGTTCTCCAAGACCATCCGGTTTTTCTTTCAAAAAACCTACTTATCCGGTACTTATCCGGTTTATGATTGTCGTCTAAGCTCCAAAGTCCTTGAGTTGCTTTGGATGTTTCCCACTAATCATTGTTGATGCATCTCTTATTAGAATTATGAGTAATATGTCGTAAAGATTTTGAAATAAAAATAAAAACTAAGGGATGATTGAATCTCACATATATACAATAGTACTTGTTATGAACAATTTCTTCTACGAAGGACAAAGGGTTGTGTTATCTCCCCCCCCCCCAATTTTGGTCCAATCAAATATTCATGCCTAATGAAGGACAAAGGGTGCCAACATAATCTTTGGATTGGTCCACCAACTCCTTCGATATGGGCGTAATGTCGGTCTTATATGAATTTACTGGTGCCAACATGTCAGCTTTTTTGTCAGATTATTGTCTGTGTTGGTTTGTGTGTATCCTAGCTATGCAGAGGTCAGCATTACTCGCTATGCTTTGTATCTATTTGATACTATGTTTTAAGTTAATAAAAGAGCTCTTTATCGAAGAATGAGACCATGTGCAAAGATACATGAACGATTCCACTCCACACACAACGATTCACTTGCTCACACTTGGCAATTATACATTAACCAATAATTACTAGATAAAGTTCAAATTTTATTGAATCTTCTTCATCAATAAAGTAGAATAGTCTTATTTGACATTCGCAGGGGATGGTGTGTATGTTATGCATCATGTTAATGGCGGAGTTCCCTTCGCGAAGCAGCAACACTGGTTTTTTGTGAAAGATATGCCGTCGCTTTGACCCTTATCATATCCATGTGCTAAACATAGTTTCTGGCATAGACTGAGTGTGCAGCGTTTCATAATAAAACACAACTTGTCGGGCATCTTGCCCTTCGTATCTGCACGCATGGGATCACAATAGTAACTTCCCAGTTACTAACATCCAAATGGGTACGAAAATATTAAGAGAAAAGAAGACGAAAGAAATGTACCCATGATCCTTCCTTCTACAAGAGAGGGCAGGGAAGTGGTAGACATGACAACAAGAGCCAGCAGGATCATAGCGCCAATAGGAGTACTTGAGTAGCTAGCTTTCTTGTTGTTCTGCTACTGTTCTTGTCAATATATATCGTAGCAGCTATGTCCCTATGCCTAGTGTTTATATAACTCCATGGGTGATACGTCTCCAACGTATCTATAATTTTGAAGTATTCATGCTATTATATTATCCATCTTGGATGTTTTATGGGCTTTACTATGCACTTTTATATTACTTTTGGGACTAACCTATTGACCCAGAGCCCAGTGCCAGTTTCTGTTTTTTCCCTTGTTTCAGTGTTTCGCAGAAAAGGAATATCAAACGGAGTCCAAACGGAATGAAACCTTCGGAAAAGTTATTTTTGGAACGGAAGCAATCCAGGGGACTTGGAGTGCACGTCAGGGAATCAATGAGGAGGGCACGAGGCAGGGGGGCACGTCCACCCTCGTGGGCCCCTCGTGGCTCCCCTGACGTATTTCTTCCTCCTATATGTACCAATATACCCTAAAACCTTCGGGGAATAGAATAGATCGGGAGTTCCGCCGCCGCAAGCCTATGTAGCCACCAAAAACCAATCGGGACCCTGTTACGGCACCCTGCCGGAGGGGGGATCCCTCACCGGTGGCCATCTTCATCATCCCGGCGATCTCCATGACGAGGAGGGAGTAGTTCACCCTCGGGGCTGAGGGTATGTACCAGTAGCTATGTGTTTGATCTCTCTCTCTCGTCTTCTTGATTTGGCACGATCTTGATGTATCGCGAGCTTCGCTATTATAGTTGGATCTTATGATGTTTCTCCCCCTCTACTCTCTTGTAATGGATTGAGTTTTCCCTTTGAAGTTATCTTATCGGATTGAGTCTTTAATGATTTGAGAACACTTGATGTATGTCTTGCACTAGTGAAAGTATGAACCCTAGGCCTTGTTTCAACGCATTGCAATACCGTTTACGCTCACTTTTATTATTATTTACCTTGCTGTTTTTATATTTTCAGATTACAAAAACCTATATCTACCATCCGTATTGCACTTGTATCACCATCTCTTCGCCGAACTAGTGCACCTATACAATTTACCATTGTATTGGGTGTGTTGGGGACACAAGAGACTCTTTGTTATTTGGTTGCAGGGTTGTTTGAGAGAGACCATCTTCAACCTACGCCTCCCACGGATTGATAAACCTTAGGTCATCCACTTGAGGGAAATTTGCTACTGTCCTACAAACCTCTGCACTTGGAGGCCCAACAATGTCTACAAGAAGAAGCTTGCGTAGTAGACATCAAGCTCTTTTCTGGCGCCGTTGCCGGGCAGGCTAGGTAAGCGGCACTCACACCCTGTCAACTAAGCAGTTTCTGGCGCCGTTGCCGGGGAGGTGAGTGCTCGAAGGTATATCTTTAGATCTTGCAATCGAATCTTTTAGTTTCTTGTTTTATCGCTAGTTTAGTTTATAAAAGAAAACTACAAAAAATAGAATTAAGGGTGCCTCCTATGCTTCATATTTTTAATGTCTTTCGTGAAAATGATGGAAAGGAAAATTGTGCTCAAGTGCTAGAGGAAGAATGCATTAGAATGTTTGGCACTAAATCTTTGAATGATGAGCATGATTGCAATGTTGTTAGTTCGAATTCCTTGAATATCCATGATGCTAATGATATGCAAAGCCACAAGCTTGGGGATGCTATGTTTGACGAAGATGAAAAGAATGCTTTATGTGATAGTTATATTTTTGAATTCATTCATGATGCTACTGAAAATTACTATGAGAGAGGATCATATGCTTCTACATATTGCATAATATCAAGTTTCCTCTCTACTGTTTTTGTATGTTCACATGATTATTCTACTGTATTAATCATGTTATATAGCTTTTGTTTCAATAAAGTGCCAAGTAGAACCTTTGGGAAGACTTGGGTGGAAGTTAATGTGATCTTGCTGTAAAAAACAGAAACTTTGCGCTCACGAGTTTAGCTGTCATTTTTTACTGGAGAGTGATATTTAGTTGATTCTTTTTGAAGATGATTACTAGAAAAATTCCTCAGGTCCACCAATTTATTTTAGAATTTTTTGAGTTCCAGAAGTTTGCGTTAGTTACAGATTACTACAGACTGTTCTGTTTTTGACAGATTCTGTTTTTCGTGTGTTGTTTGCTTATTTTGATGAATCTATGGCTAGTAAAATAGTTTATAAACCATAGAGAAGTTGGAATACAGTAGGTTTAACGCCAATATAAATAAATAATGAGTTCATTACAGTATCTTGAAGTAGTGTTTTTTTTCTTTCGCTAACGGAGCTTACGAGTTTTCTGTTGAGTTTCGTGTTGTGAAGTTTTCAAGTTTTGGGTAAAGATTCGATGGACTATGGAATAAGGAGTGGCAAGAGCCTAAGCTTGGGGATTCCCAAGGCACCCCAAGGTAATATTCAAGGACAACCAAGATCCTAAGCTTGGGGATGCCCCGGATGGCATCCCCTCTTTCGTCTTCGTTCATCGGTAACTTTACTTGGAGCTATATTTTTATTCACCACATGATATGTGTTTTGCTTGGAGCGTCATTTTATTTTCTATAGCTTTGCTTGCTGTTTGAATAAAATACCAAGATCTGAAATTCTTAAATGAGAGAGAGTCTTCACATAGCTACATAATTATTTAACTACTCATTGATCTTCACTTATATCTTTTTGGAGTAGTTTGACATTTACTCGTGTGCTTCACTTATATCCTATGAGTAAATGGTTGAATGATTTGAATGTCATAAATCTGAAATTATATATGTTTCATATGCCTTTCCCATGGGGAGTAATGCCTTCACATATAAGAAATAGAGGTGGTAAATTTATTGAAGGTTAGCAAACATTGTATTGGTCACTTGAACAAATCATGAAAGAACACTGAAGGAAGAGAGATTTCACATATAAATATACTATCTTGGACATCTTCTATGATTGTGAGCCCCATTAATTATTTTCAAACCTGAGCAAATTAGTTGAGGTTGGACAAGGAAGACAACATAATGAGTTATGCTTGGGTATATTTGTATAGAAGCTATTTTGTTATGGATCCTCTAACATGTGGTGCTTGCTATTTAGAATCCTTTGCTAGCCAAAATGTCTGTACTAAGCGGGAATACTGCTTGTGCATCCAAATTCCTTGAACCAAGTTTCTTCCATGAGTGTCCACCATATCTACCTATATGCGGTATTTACCTGCCATTCCAAGTAAATTTGCATGTGCCAAACTCTAAACCTTCAAATAATAATCTGTTTTGTATGCCCGAATCGCTCATGTAGCGACTAGGGGCTGTCAGTATCTTCCATGCTAGGTGGGTTATTCTCATGATGAGTGGACTCTGCTCTTCATTCACGAGAAAATGGCTGGTAACTGGGATGCCCAGTCCTATGATCAAAAGATCAAAAACAAATTCACAAATAATTTAAACAAAACTCCCCCGGGATTGTTGAAAGTTGGACGGCACCCGTTGTTTCAGACAAGCCGTGGAGTGTGATCGTTGGTGGAGGGGGAGTAAAATCTTTACCTTTCTGCGTGGGAACCTCCTATGATGTATCTGTTGGAAATATGCCCTAGAGGCAATAATAAATTGGTTATTATTATATTTCCTTGTTCATGATAATCGTTTATTATCCATGCTGGAATTGTATTGATAGGAAACTCAGATACATGTGTGGATACATAGACAACACCATGTCCCTAGTAAGCCTCTAGTTGACTAGCCCGTTGATCAATAGATGGTTACGGTTTCCTGACCATGGACATTGGATGTCGTTGATAACGGGATCTCATCATTAGGAGAATGATGTGATGGACAAGACCCAATTCCTAAGCCTAGCACAAGATCGTGTAGTTCGTTTGCTCAGAGCTTTTCTAATGTCAAGTATCATTTCCTTAGACCATGAGATTGTGCAACTCCCGGATACCGTAGGAATGCTTTGGGTGTACCAAACGTCACAACGTAACTGGGTGTCTATAAAGGTGCACTACAGGTATCTCCGAAAGTGTCTGTTGGGTTGGCACGAATCGAGACTAGGATTTGTCACTCCGTGTAAACGGAGAGGTATCTCTGGGCCCACTCGGTAGGACATCATCATAATGTGCACAATGTGATCAAGGAGTTGATCACGGGATGATGTGTTACGGAACGAGTAAAGAGACTTGCTGGTAACGAGATTGAACAAGGTATCGGGATACCGACGATCGAATCTCGGGCAAGTAACATACCGATAGACAAAGGGAATTGTATACGGGATTGATTGAATCCTCGACATCGTGGTTCATCCGATGAGATCATCGAGGAGCATGTGGGAGCCAACATGGGTATCCAGATCCCGCTGTTGGTTATTGGCCGGAGAGTCATCTCGGTCATGTCTGCATGTCTCCCGAACCCGTAGGGTCTACACACTTAAGGTTCGGTGACGCTAGGGTTGTAGAGATATTAGTATGCGGTAACCCGAAAGTTGTTCGGAGTCCCGGATGAGATCCCGGACGTCACGAGGAGTTCCGGAATGGTCCGGAGGTAAAGATTTATATATGGGAAGTCTTATTTTGGTCGCCGGAAAAGTTTCGCACTTTATCGGTATTGTACCGGGAGTGCCGAAAGGGGTCCGGGGGTCCACCAAGGGGTCCACCAGCCCCGGGGGGGCACATGGGCTGTGGGGGGTGCGCCTTGGCCTATATGGGCCAAGGGAACCAGCCCCAAGAGGCCCATGCGCCAAGAGATAAGATAAAGGGAGAGTCCTAAAGGGGGAAGGCACCTCCGAGGTGCCTTGGGGAGGATGGACTCCTCCCTGGCCGCACCCTTCCTTGGAGGAAGGGCCAAGGCTGCACCCCCCCTCTCCCTTGGCCCTATATATAGTGGGGGGAGGGAGGGCAGCAGCAACCTAAGCCCTGGCGCCTCCCTCTCCCTCCCGTCACACATCTCCCTCCTCCCGCAGCGCTTGGCGAAGCCCTGTTGGAATCCCGCTACTTCCACCACCACGCCGTCGTGCTGCTGGACCTCCATCAACCTCTCCTCCCCCCTTGCTGGATCAAGAAGGAGGAGACGTCGCTGCTCCGTACGTGTGTTGAACGCGGAGGTGCCGTTCGTTCGGCGCTAGGATCATCGGTGATTGGATCACGACGAGTACGACTCCATCAACCCCGTTCTCTTGAACGCTTCCGCTCGCGATCTACAAGGGTATGTAGATGCACTCCTTCCCTCTCATTGCTAGTAAACTCCATAGATTGATCTTGGTGATGCGTAGAAAATTTTGAATTTCTGCTACGTTCCCCCAACAGTGGCATCATGATCTAGGTCTATGCGTAGTTTCTATGCACGAGTAGAACACAAAGTAGTTGTGGGCGTCGATGTTGTCAATTCTTCTTGCCGCTACTAGTCTTATCTTGTTTCGGCGGCATTGTGAGATGAAGCGGCCCGGACCGACCTTACACGTACGCTTACGTGAGACAGGTTCCACCGACTGACATGCACTAGTTGCATAAGGTGGCTAGCGGGTGTCTGTCTCTCCGACTTTAGTCGGAACGGATTCGATGAAAGGGGTCCTTATGAAGGGTAAATAGAAATTGGCATATCACGTTGTGGTTTTACGTAGGTAAGAAACGTTCTTGCTAGAAACCTATACAAGCCACGTAAAAACTTGCAACAACAATTAGAGGACGTCTAACTTGTTTTTGCAGCATGTGCTATGTGATGTGATATGGCCAGAAGATGTGATGAATGATATATGTGATGTATGAGATTGATCATATTCTTGTAATAGGAATCACGACTTGCATGTCGATGAGTATGACAACCGGCAGGAGCCATAGGAGTTGTCTTTATTTTTTGTATGACCTGCGTGTCATTGAATAACGCCATGTAAGTTACTTTACTTTATTGCTAAGCGCGTTAGCCATAAAAGTAGAAGTAATCGTTGGCGTGACAACTTCATGAAGACACAATGATGGAGATCATGATGATGGAGATCATGGTGTCATGCCGGTGACAAAGATGATCATGGTGCCCCGAAGATGGAGATCAAAGGAGCAAAATGATATTGGCCATATCATGTCACTATTTGATGTGATGTTTATCATGTTATGCATCTTATTTGCTTAGAACGACGGTAGTAAGTAAGATGATCCCTCACTAAAATTTCAAGAGACGTGTTCCCCCTAACTGTGCACCGTTGCGAAGGTTCGTTGTTTCGAAGCACCACGTGATGATCGGGTGTGATAGATTCTAAACGTTCGAATACAACGGGTGTTGACGAGCCTAGCATGTACAGACATGGCCTCAGAACACATGCAAAACACTTAGGTTGACTTGACGAGCCTAGCATGTACAGACATGGCCACGGAACACAAGAGACCGAAAGGTCGAGCATGAGTCGTATAGAAGATACGATCAACATGGAGATGTTCACCGATGATGACTAGTCCGTCTCACGTGATGATCGGACACGGCCTAGTTTTGACTCGGATCATGTATCACTTAGATGACTAGAGGGATGTCTATCTGAGTGGGAGTTCATTAATCAGATGAACTCAATTATCATGAACATAGTCAAAAGGTCTTTGCAAATTATGTCATAGCTTACGCTATAGTTCTACTGTTTAAGATATGTTCCTAGAGAAAATTTAGTTGAAAGTTGGTAGTAGCAATTATGCGGACTGGGTCCGTAAAACTGAGGATTGCCCTCATTGCTGCACAGAAGGCTTATGTCCTTAATGCACCGCTCAGTGTGCTGAACCTCAGCGTCGTCTGTAGATGTTGCGAAACATCTGACATACACGTTTTGATGACTACGTGATAGTTCAGTGCGTAATGCTAACGGTTTAGAATTGTGGCACCAAAGACGTTTTGAAACATCACAGAACATATGAGATGTTCCGAAGACTGAAATTGGGATTTCAGACTAGTGCCCACGTCAAGAGGTATGAGACCTCTGACAAGTTTCTTAAGCCTGCAAACTAAAGGAAGAAAAGCTCAATCGTTGAGCATGTGCTAGATTGTCTGAGTACCACAATCGCTTGAATCGAGTGGGAGTTAATCTCCCAGATGAGATAGTGATAGCTCTCCATAGTCACTGCCACCAAGCTAGTAGAGCTTCGTGATGAACTATAACATATCAGGGATAGTTATGATGATCCTTGAGCTATTCGCGATGTTTGACACCGCGAAAGTAGAAATCAAGAAGGAGCATCAATTGTTGATGGTTAGTAAGACCACTAGTTTCTAGAAGGGCAAGGGCAAAAGGGATACTTCATGAAACAGTAAGTCGTTTGCTGCTCTAGTGAAGAATCCCAAGGTTGAACCCAAACCCGAGACTAAGTGCTTCTGTAATGAGGGGAACGGTCACTGAAGCGGAACTACCCTAGATACTTGGTAGATGAGAAGGCAGGCAAGGTCGACAGAAGTATATTGGATATATATTATATGAATGTGTACTTTACTAGTACTCCTAGCAGCACCAGGGTATTAGATACCGGTTCGGTTGCTAAGTGTTAGTAACTTGAAATAAAAGCTGCGGAATAAATGGAGACTAGCTAAAGGTGAGATGACGATATGTGTTGGAAGTGTTTCCAAGGTTGATGTGATCAAGTATCGCATGCTCCCTCTACCATCGAGATTTGGTGTTTGCGTTGAGCATGATTGGATTATGTTTATCGCAATACGGTTATTCATTTAAGGAGAATAATGGTTACTCTGTTTATTTGAATAATACCTTCAATGGTCTTGCACCTAAAATGAATCTCGATCGCAGTGATACACATGTTCGTGCCAAAAGATATAAAATAGTAATGATAGTACCACATACTTGTGGCACTGCCATTTGAGTCATATTAGTATAAAACGCATGAAGAAGCTCCATGTAGATGGATCTTTGGACTCACTCGTTTTTGAAAAGATTGAGACATGCGAACCATGTCTATTGGTATATATGCATGAAGAAACTCCATGCAGATGGATCGTTTGTACTCACTTGATTTTGAATCACTTGAGACATGCAAATCATACCACATGGGCAAGATGACTGAAAGGCCTCGTTTTCAGTAAGATGGAACAAGAGAGCAATTTATTGGAAGTAATACATTTTGATGTATGCAGTCCAATGAATGCTGAGGCATGCAGTGGATATCGTTATGTTCTTACTTCACAGATGATTTGAGTAGATGCTGAGAATATTTACTTGATGAAACACAAGTCTGAATTATTGAAAGGTTCAAGTAATTTCAGAGTGAAGTTGAAGATCGTCGTGACAAGAGGATAAAATGTCTGTGATATGATCATAGAGATATCTGAGTTACGAGTTTAGCACACAATTAAGACATTGTGGAAAGTGTTTCACAATTAATACTGCCTGGAACACCATAGTGTGATGGTGTGTCCGAACATCATAACTGCACCCTATTGGATATGGTGCATACCATGATGTCTCTTATCGAATTACCACTATCGTTTATGGGTTAGGCATTAGAGACAACCGCATTCACTTTAAATAGGGCACCACGCAATTCCGTTGAGACGACACCGTTTAGAGAAACCTAAGTTGTCGTTTCTTAAAAGTTTGGGGCTGCGACGCTTATGTGAAAAAGTTTTAGGCTGATAAGCTCGAACCCAAAGCGGATAAATGCATCTTCATAAGAATACCCAAAATAGTTGGGTATACCTCCTATTTCAGATCTGGAAGCAAAAGTAATTGCTTCTAGAAACGGTTCCTTTCTCGAGGAAAAGTTTCTCTCGAAAGAATTGAGTGGGAGGATGGTGGAGACTTGATAAGGTTATTGAACCGTCACTTCAACTAGTGTGTAGCAGGGCACAGGAAGTTGTTCCTGTGGCACCTATACCAATTGAAGTGGAAGCTTATGATAGTGATCATGAAACTTCGGATCAAGTCACCACCAAACCTCGTAGGACGACGAGGATGCGTGCTACTTCAGAGTGGTACGTGATCCTGTCTGAGATATCATGTTGTTGGACAATACTGAACCTACGAGCTATGGTGAAGCGATGGTGGGCCCATATTCCGACAAATGGTTAGAAGCCATGAAATCCAAGATAAATGGATCTTTGAGAAGAAGACAGACGTGGACGGTAATGTTACCGTCTATGAAGCTCGACTTGTGGCAAAGAGTATTTCCACAAGTTCAAGGAGTTGACTACGATGAGATTTTCTCATCCGTAGCGATGCTTAAGTCCGTCGGAATCATGTTAGCATTAGCTGCATTTATGAAATCTGGCAGATGGATGTCAAAAACAAGTTTCCTTACCAGTTTTCGTAAGGAAAGGTTGTATGTGATACAACCAGAAAGGTTTTGTCGATCCTAAGGATGCTAAAAGGTATGCTAGCTCCAGCGATCCTTCCATGGACTAGAGCAAGCATCTCGGAGTCAGAATATACGCTTTGATGGAGTGATCAAAGTTTTTGGGTTTATACAAAGTTTGTTAGAAACTTGTATTTACAATAAAGTGAGTGGGAGCGCTACAACATTTCTGATAAGTATATGTGAATGACATATTGTTGATCCGAAATGATGTAAAATTTCTGGAAAGCATAAAGGGTTGTTTTAAAGGAGTTTTTCAAAGGAAGACTTGGATAAAGCTGCTTACATATTGGGCATCAAGATCTATGGAGATAGATCAAGACGCCTGATGATACTTTCAAAGAACGCACACCTTGACATGATTTTGAAAGAGTTCAAAATAGATCAGCAAAGAAGGAGTTCTTGGCTGTGTTACAAGGTGTGAGTATTTAGTAAGACTCAAGACCTGACCACAGCAAAAGAGAGAGAAAGGACGAAGGTCGTCCCCTATGCTTTAGACGTAGGCTCTACAGTATGCTATGCTGTGTACCGCACATGAAGTGTGCCCTGCCATGAGTTGGTCAAGGGGTACAATAGTGATCCGGGAATGGATCACATGACAGCGGTCGAACTTATCCTTAGTATCTAATGGACTAAGGAATTTTCTCAATTATGGATGTGAAAAGGAGTTCGTCGTAAAGGGGTTACGTCGATGCGAACTTTGACACTAATCCGGATGACTCTGAGTAGTAAACCGGATTCGTATAGTAGAGCAGTTATTTGAAATGGCTCCAAGTAGCGCGTGGTAGCATCCACAAGATGACATAGATATCCGTAAAGCACACACGGATCTGAAAGGTTCAGACCCGTTGACTAATAACCTCTCTCACAAGCATAACATGATCAAACCAGAACTCATTGAGTGTTAATCACATAGTGATGTGAACTAGATTGTTGACTCTAGTAAACTCTTTAGATGTTGGTCACATGGTGATGTGACCTGTGAGTGTTAATCACATGGTGATGTGAACTAGATTATTGACTCTAGTGCAAGTGGGAGACTGTTGGAAATATGCCCTAGAGGCAATAATAAATTGGTTATTATTATATTTCCTTGTTCATGATAATCGTTTATTATCCATGCTAGAATTGTATTGATAGGAAACTCAGATACATGTGTGGATACACAGACAACACCATGTCCCTAGTAAGCCTCTAGTTGACTAGCTCGTTGATCAATAGATGGTTACGGTTTCCTGACCATGGACATTGGATGTCGTTGATAACGGGATCACATCATTAGGAGAATGATGTGATGGACAAGACCCAATCCTAAGCCTAGCACAAGATCGTGTAGTTCGTTTGCTAAGAGCTTTTCTAATGTCAAGTATCATTTCCTTAGACCATGATATTGTGCAACTCCCGGATACCGTAGGAATGCTTTGGGTGTACCAAACGTCACAACATAACTGGGTGGCTATAAAGGTGCACTACAGGTATCTCCGAAAGTGTCTGTTGGGTTGGCACGAATCGAGAATAGGATTTGTCACTCCGTGTAAACGGAGAGGTATCTCTGGGCCCACTCGGTAGGACATCATCATAATGTGCACAATGTGATCAAGGAGTTGATCACGGGATGATGTGTTACGGAACGAGTAAAGAGACTTGCTGGCAACGAGATTGAACAAGGTATCGGGATACCGACGATCGAATCTCGGGCAAGTAACATACCGATAGACAAAGGGAATTGAATACGGGATTGATTGAATCCTCGACATCGTGGTTCATCCGATGAGATCATCGAGGAGCATATGGGAGCCAACATGGGTATCCAGATCCCGCTGTTGGTTATTGGCCGGAGAGTCGTCTCGGTCATGTCTGCATGTCTCCCGAACCCGTAGGGTCTACACACTTAAGGTTCGGTGACACTAGGGTTGTAGAGATATTAGTATGCGGTAACCCGAAAGTTGTTCGGAGTCCGGATGAGATCCCGGACGTCACGAGGAGTTCCGGAGGTAAAGATTTATATATGGGAAGTCTTATTTTGGTCGCCGGAAAAGTTTCGCACTTTATCGGTATTGTACCGGGAGTGCCGAAAGGGGTCTGGGGGTCCACCAAGGGGTCCACCAGCCCCGGGGGGGCCACATGGGCTGTGGGGGGTGCGCCTTGGCCTATATGGGCCAAGGGAACCAGCCCCAAGAGGCCCATGCGCCAAGAGATAAGATAAATGGAGAGTCCTAAAGGGGGAAGGCACCTCCGAGGTGCCTTGGGGAGGATGGACTCCTCCCTGGCCGCACCCTTCCTTGGAGGAAGGGCCAAGGCTGCACCCCCCCTCTCCCTTGGCCCTATATATAGTGGGGGGAGGGAGGGCAGCAGCAACCTAAGCCGTGGCGCCTCCCTCTCCCTCCCGTGACACATCTCCCTCCTCCCGCAGCGCTTGGCGAAGCCCTGTTGGAATCCCGCTACTTCCACCACCACGTCGTCGTGCTGCTGGATCTCCATCAACCTCTCCTCCCCCTTGCTGGATCAAGAAGGAGGAGACGTCGCTGCTCCGTACGTGTGTTGAACGCGGAGGTGCCGTTCTTTCGGCGCTAGGATCATTGGTGATTTGGATCACGACGAGTACGACTCCATCAACCCCGTTCTCTTGAACGCTTCCGCTCGCGATCTACAAGGGTATGTAGATGCACTCCTTCCCTCTCGTTGCTAGTAAACTCCACAGATTGATCTTGGTGATGCGTAGAAAATTTTGAATTTCTGCTACGTTCCCCAACAGTATCTAGTATGGAAGATATTGGGAACTCTTGGTCTTTATGTTGACAATGAAAGCATACGTCTCAAAATTATTTTCATCTCTGTTTTTGCTTCGAGCTCTGGCACCTCTGCAAATCCCTGCTTCCCTCTGCGAAGGGCCTATCTTTTACTTTTATGCAAGAGTCAATAGTATTCCTTCTCATTCCAACCTACTCTTTAGTTGGCAAGCATCATATGATGGAAAGATCTAAGCATATATGCCCATTCAAATATATTTGATCATGAATTATTACTGTTGACATTACCCTTGAGGTAAAAGGTTGGGAGGCGAAATATTAAGCCCCTATCTTTCTCTGTGTTCGATGAATACTATTTGTTCTAAAAATATGCTTTGAGTGGTAGCAATCATGGAAGACTAAATGATAGTTGAGTATGTGGAGTTTGCTAAATCAAAGCTCTGACATGGACTCTTCCTGAAAATAAGATGAATTGTAATTGTTTGATGACTAATAACACGGTTTGTTAGTTTTCAAGAAAGTTTATGATCTATACTTTAACATGTGAATAATTTGTTACTTGATCATTCAAAGTTCTATGAGTTGAGCTACTGTTATGACATATAATGATGCTAGAAAAGGTGATTGAAATTATCATTGATCAAACTTATGCACCTGCTACCATTCACACTTCATAAATTATTTCTTTTATCATTTACCTACTCGAGGACGAGCAGGAATTAAGCTTGGGGATGCTGATACGTCTCCAACGTATCTATAATTTATGAAGTATTCATGCTATTATATTATCCATCTTGGATGTTTTATGGGCTTTACTATGCACTTTTATATTACTTTTGGGACTAACCTATTGACCCATAGCCCAGTGCCAGTTTCTGTTTTTCCCTTGTTTCAGTGTTTCGCAGAAAAGGAATATCAAACGGAGTCCAAAAGGAATGAAACCTTCGGAAAAGTTATTTTTGGAATGGAAGCAATCCAGGGGACTTGGAGTGCACGTCAGGGAATCAACGAGGAAGGCACGAGGCAAGGGGCGCGCCCACCCCCCTGGGCGCGCCCTCCACCCTCGTGGGCCCCTCGTGCCTCCCCTGACGTATTTCTTCCTCCTATATATACCAATATACCCTAAAACCTTCGGGGAATGGAATAGATCGGGAGTTCCGCCGCCCCAAGCCTCTGTAGCCACCAAAAACCAATCGGGACCCTGTTCCGGCACC
The DNA here is from genome assembly GCF_018294505.1 of Triticum aestivum. Taxonomy (NCBI): domain Eukaryota; kingdom Viridiplantae; phylum Streptophyta; class Magnoliopsida; order Poales; family Poaceae; genus Triticum; species Triticum aestivum. Next base: position 20,648,024 of record NC_057814.1, on the reverse strand, counting down.
CTGCCGGAGGGGGATCCCTCACCGGTGGCCATCTTCATCATCCCGGTGATCTCCATGACGAGGAGGGAGTAGTTCACCCTCGGGGCTGAGGGTATGTACCAGTAGCTATGTGTTTGATCTCTCTCTCTCGTGTTCTTGATTTGGCACGATCTTGATATATCACGAGCTTTGCTATTATAGTTGGATCTTATGATGTTTCTCCCCCTCTACTCTCTTGTAATGGATTGAGTTTTCCCTTTGAAGTTATCTTATCGGATTTGAGTCTTTAATGATTTGAGAACACTTGATGTATGTCTTGCGTGGGATAACCGTGGTGACAATGGGTTAATCTATTGATTCAGTTGATGTATGTTTTCGTGATCAACTTGCGGGTTCCGCCCATGAACTTATGCATAGGGGTTGGCACACGTTTTCGTCTTGACTCTCCGGTAGAAACTTTGGGGCACTCTTTGAGGTTCTATGTGTTGGTTGAATAGATGAATCTGAGATTGTGTGATGCATATCGTATAATCATACCCACGGATACTTGAGGTGACATTGGAGTATCTAGGTGACATTAGGGTTTTGGTTGATGTGTGTCTTAAGGTGTTATTTTACTACGAACTCTAGGGCTGTTTGTGACACTTATAGGAATAGCCCAATGGATTGATCGGAAAGAATAACTTTGAGGTGGTTTCGTACCCTACCATAATCTCTTCGTTTGTTCTCCGCTATTAGTGACTTTGGAGTGACTCTTTGTTGCATGTTGAGGGATAGTTATATGATCCAATTATGTTATTATTGTTGAGAGAACTTGCACTAGTGAAAGTATGAACCCTAGGCCTTGTTTCAACGCAATGCAATACCGTTTACGCTCACTTTTATTATTAGTTACCTTGCTGTTTTTATATTTTCAGATTACAAAAACCTATATCTACCATCCATATTGCACTTGTATCACCATCTCTTCGCCGAACTAGTGCACCTATACAATTTACCATTGTATTGGGTGTGTTGGGGACACAAGAGACTCTTTCTTATTTGGTTGCAGGGTTGTTTGAGAGAGACCATCTTCAACCTACGCCTCCCACGGATTGATAAACCTTTGGTCATCCACTTGAGGGAAATTTGCTACTGTCCTACAAACCTCTGCACTTGGAGGCCCAACAACGTCTACAAGAAGAAGGTTGCGTAGTAGACATCAATGGACATTGATTATTTGTTCTTTCTTTGGACGTTATAAACTCTATTCTTAAATAGCACACATATCCATCCAATAAAAGTGATCTTTTAAACTCTATCCTTAAATAGCACATAGTACTCCATATCCATCCAATAAATGTGATCTTTTATACTCCATGGGCATTGATGTTTTTTTCTTTCTTTGGACGTTATTAACTCTATCCTTAAATACTATCACACATATCCATCCAGAATCTCACCATTTATGTGTTCTCATTAATTGTTTCCTTTATCACATCTCCTTTTCTATCTACTGTTTGCCTTTTTTGTGATGGAAAGCATTGAGTTTTATTCCTGTATGGCAGTAACATGGTTACAATCGACTAGCAATAGCCTTGAGATAAATTCAGGTGAGTGACGCAACAAACACATGGTTCGTCCCCCTCAGCTCTACCACAATTCGCTAACAAGACGACAACCCTAATTTGCTCAATCTAATTTTCTGGATGATAAACTCACGGTCTTCCAAAGTAACTTTTATTGCATTCATAAGATGTCCATAGCAGGAATCAAGACTGTGATCAACCATAGCATTCAGTGCAACCGAGCAATTAGATTGGACAATCGACGATGCCTTGATATGCTAAACTGTCAAAGCAACACCTTCCATCATAGCACTAATCTAAGCTACGAGTGGACTCATTGCGGTTGAACAAAATGTGGCGAGATGTGTATATAACATCTTCAGATCAGTTACGTAGAATCATACCAGACCCTCACTGCCGTCTGAAGCAGCGAACGATCCGTACATAGATAACCCAACCCATCATCATGGGGCCGGATCTAGAAGCGGCTCCTTGTCCAAACCCATGGATTGGGACACCGACGAGGATCTGGCCATCCACATCGCCCTCCACCGATCACGGGTGGATTAGGGTGGAAGCTCGTTGGAGTGTGAGCCCTCCTCGATGGTCTGACGGGGAAGCTCTAGCGTTGCGCTCGACCAAGCCAGCTCATTGCGGTTCGTGCGCTCCCTGGTGAGGCGGTCAACTTCTAGTGGCGCCCGTCAGCTTTGGCCCCTGCTCCTCCTGTCCGGCGATGGGTGCCAGTCCTTGTCACCACTGAGCCTACCACGACTCCCTGTGTCAGAGGCACTCACAGCTCATCGCGCGAGGCAAGTGGCCAGGGACGGATCTAGACGGTCCGTCTGCGGGTCTTGCAGATCCGCACCAGTGCCCCAACCCTCTAAATCTGACGAGGACAAGGCCGTCTGTTGTGTTCTACGCTGGTCCTTGACCTCGAACGACATGGACGCCCGCCGCTGCAAAAACGCTAAGGAATTGCGGCTCGGACTTGAGGAGTCAAAGTGTTTCACCGAGAAGGGGGTCACAGCGGCCAAGGCTAGTCGATACCTCCAGAAAAAAGAGAGTGAGAAAAAGCGTCTTTGTGAGGACGAGCAGTACCATAGTGATCAATGGAACAAACTCTTCCAACAAATAGAAGCTACTAAGGCCCCACCAAACTACCACAAAAACCTCTTAAAAGGAGCTGCACGTGGCAGCCGGCAACAACGCAATATCCAAGTGTTAGTGGGCCAAGGATTTGCTTTTATTGATGCATTAAATTGCATTCCTTGCAACTAATGTTGAGGAAATCATTAACTGGTAGCTGCTCGTTCGATTTGGGAGTAGCGATTAATCGATGAGTTGGCCTATTAATTGAATTAATCAGTGGAATTTAAAACTCAATAGGCATAATTTTTGTATGGAGGAATTTGTTCAATAGAACTTGAATGCTATAAAAAATCTACATTGTAGTAGGAAGCAGATGGCACCGTTTCTTTTCTCAATAGATCACAAACATGTACATAACAACAATCATCAACAAGCATCCATGTGGGCGTCAAAAATCATCAACAAACATGCATACAACAACATTTTGTTTGCTGATTTCAGCCTGGTCCACAACCCCGAGAGATTGCGTGTGAATTCATTAAGAAGAAGGGTAGTTGAAGAGGCGACCTGCTAGCCATGGTCGATGTGTTCCTTCATAAAGGAGGGGAGGAGGTTGACAACGGTTCCTAGAGAGGACTTCGTGGCAAGCCGAGACATGCATGTGTATCACTAAGTGAGCATAAACTTTTATATGTATTGGTGAGTTCCCTTTTAATCCTTGCATTCATGGAGTGAAGTTTAAAGTTTATTTCTACATCAGTTACATCAAATAGTCTTATTTGACATTAGCAAGGATGGTTTGTATATCATCTTGGTGGCGGTGTTCCCTTCTTGAAGCAGCAGTAGTTGTCACCTTCGAAGGATACACAAGTGCTTCTATCCTCATCATATCCACGCGCTGAACAGTTTTTCTGGCATTGACCGATTGTGCAGTGTTTCATAACAACACACGATGTGCGGACCGTCGTGCCCTTCATATCTGCACGTAGAGGATGGGGATCACAAGAATAACTTCCCAATTGATAACATCCAACATCTTATGCAAATATTAATAGAAAAGAAAAGAAAATGAATGTACCCATGATCATTCCTTCTACATGAGAGGGCAAGAGAGTGGTAGACATGACAACAAGAGCCAGCAGGCACATAGCCTGCACGCTCTTCTTGATATGCGCCATAAGAAGTACTCGAGTAGACTTTTTTCTTTGTCCTACTATTGTTCCTGCCAATATGCCATAGCAACTATGTCTATATATAGTGCCATGGGCATTGATATTTTCTTTCTTTCTTAATGTTATTAAATCTATCCTCATAGCACACACATATCCATCTAATAAATGTGATCTTTTATACATGATCACTCACTATTTCCTTCCCCGGTTGAGCATCTCACCATTTATGTGTCCATCAATAGTTTCATTTATCACATCCCCTTTTATCATTTGTTTTTTTTTTGCGAGGGAAAGCACATAGTCTTATTCTTGCATGGGAGTAACAAGGTTACAGTCGGCTAACAATAGCATTGAGATAAATATAGGTGAGTGACGCAACCAACACACGGCTCGTCCCCTTAGCTCTGCCATAATTCGCTAAGAAGACGACAACCCTAATTTTCTCACAATCTACTTTCTGGAGGACAAACTCACGGTCTTCCAAAGTAACTAGAATTTCATTCATAAGAGCAAGTGTAATAATATGATGTAAGCAGGATATAAGGATCTGAATATTATAATTTTGCTGAGTTGGAGAAGAGAAGCAGACTGTAGATTAGTAGCCAGCTGCAGCATGAGCTCCAAAAAACTGGTGACACAAGATAGTGGGTCAAACAGTGATAAAGTAGTAAATGTTTATCGCTAACATTAACAAGTGGGGTATTAGGTGGCTATATGTGACATGGCAACTTCATATAGCCGGTTGTTGGCTGTAATATTAACCATGCTCTAAGATGTCCATAGTAGGAATCAAGATCGCAATCAGTTATAACATTCGATGCAACTGGGCAGTCAGATTAGATGATCATTGCTGCCTTGATATGCTAAGCTGCCAAAGCAACACCTTCCATCAGAGCACTAAGCTTAGCTACGAGTGAACTCATCGTAGTTGAACAAAATGCGGCGAGATGCATACATAACATCTTCGGGTTAGTTTGGTAGAATCATACCAGACCCCGCATTGTCTTTCGAAGAAATGAACAATCCATACATAGATAACACAACCCATCGATCAGGGGGGCGCCATCGCCATCATCGCCGGATCCGGCAGCAGCTCCTCATCTGAACTCGACCCCATGGACCGGGACACCCTCGTAGGATAGTCGGACGAGGAGCAGGCCATCCACGCCACCCTCCGTCGGTCATGGATGGATATTGGTGCAAGCTCATCGCAGTTCATGCCCCGGTGGCCCGGCGGGGCAGCTCCACCTCCGTGCCGGCTAGTAGCGGTCCACGCTCTCCTCAGTGAGGCAGTCGGTTGTGCAGTGACGCCCGCCACCACTGCCCCTGCTCCTCCAGGCAGGCATCGGGTGTAGGTCTCGGAACCTCCAAGCCACGCTCGTGGCTCCCCCAAGCCGGAGGTGTGGGAAGCTCGTCGCATAAGGCAAGTGGCCCGGGCCGGATCTAGCCAGTCCGTTTGCGGGTCATGCAGATCCGCACTGGTGCCCCTTCCCTCTGACTCCGACGCGCATGAGGCTGTCTGCGGTGTCCTGCGTCGATTCTTGACCCCGGACGAGACAAATAACTGTCTCCGCCACCGCAAAATGCCAAGGACTTGCGGCCGCCTCGCCAAGGAGCGGGCACACGCTTAAGATCAATCAGATTAGTCGAGGACACTGCTATGGTTAGAAACAATAACGAAAAGACTAACTGCCACACGTGTAGCACTTCTCCAACCCGCCCACACGCCTTTATCGCCGTCCATTGTAACCTGCACGAATCTTGGCGTGATGACACAATTTTTAGTTGCCACGTAGGACATGGGCGACGTGCGGTCTATGCAGCAGTTCGCCCGCACGCGTTTACCACTCCATCGTCAACGGTTGCAAGTTGGAGGCGTGCGGTGGAACCGTCGTCGCGCCCGCACGCGTGGCGCACGACTTCTGTCGCTGTTTCCCTCGACTGGCCACTCCCCCCCTCATTGCCTCTGCCCGTCTCATTCATTTCCCCCAACCAACATTACAGAGTAGTTCTGCTCGATTGAAGGAGAAGACGAGAAAAGGAGGCGGCGACGCCGGCGGAAGAGTCAACAGCATTCACGGCCGTTGCTTGTGTTCGCCGGACCAGAGCGGCGTCGCTGGAGCAGCCGAAGTGAGGAGGTAAGACCGTGGAAGCTTTTGTACTCTCCCCCTTCCTCCTTGGTCTCACTTCTCTCGAGCCCCCCTCTCCCCTCCCCCAGAGATTCAGGCGGATTTGCGGCCGCTCCGGCGTCCTCGTCGTCGGGGGAGTCATGCGTGTGCTATTTTACGGCGGCATTGTGCAGCCCCGTCGCCGTCGCGGTGGTACTCAAGCCGGTGAGGCTCGCCCGGGGTGGCAATTAGATTGATGCGATTAGATGCGTGAGGGTTTCCGTTTCCATTTGTTAGTTGCGATTTTTGTATCGAAGGCTACGATCTTCACTGTTTCAGGTTAATGTTGCTATCGAATTGAGGGGTTTGATAGTTGAGTATGAGCCCTAGATCTAGGTAGGTGCATTTCAATGTATAGGATCATGGCAGTCATGGCAATTTCAACAAATGGACTCTGTCAGTTGATGGCAACTAATTTTCTGAATGAACTCTATCAGTTGCCATGTCCTGTGTAGGATAATGGCAGTTTCATGAGATCCAAATTCAAGGAGTGATAGTTGTGTTTCTGAATCAACTATCCTTCTAAGTGGCAACTAATTCTGAAAATCAAGTATGACAGTTGCCATGTCATATGTAGAGTGATGGTAGTTTTTTATGTACCATGTACTCACTTAGTTGCCATACTGTTCTGTGATAGCACAACATATTTGACTGCAGTACATGGCAACTCTTTTTTCCACCAGGCCAATGTGTGACTTGCCACATTACATGTTGTGGACTGGCACACATCTGCTATTCATGATTTTCTCATGCACATTCTTCATTCTATACATATTCAGAGCAGAGCAAAGCAGAGTCAGTGGCGGAGGCAGGGGGTGCTGGCAGGGGCTTTGGCCTCCCCTATGTTCTCAATAGTACACATATATGTACTCCTAATCCTTCATTTGTCAGACAAAACTAGCTATGTTTAGGAGATTTGGTCCTCGCTAGCATTATATGACATGTCTTGGCCCCATCTCACTAGTAGAAAAAGGGCCTAATGTTTAGCCCTTTAGTCCCGGTTTGTAAATTAACCGGCACTAATGTGACCATTAGTGCCGGTTCGAACGGCTATGCATTAGTCCCGGTTTGTGTTGAACCTTTATTACCGGTTTGTGTCATGAACCTGTACTAAAGGGGTGGGGGCAGGCTGGCATCAGGCCGGGGCCCCACGAGCCCCTTTAGTCCCAGCTTGTGACACGAACCGGTACTAAAGGTCTAACCTATAGTCCTGGTGTCACAAACTGGGACTAAAGGGGTCTAACCTTTAGTCCCGGTTGGAGACACAAACCGGGACTAAAGCCCAATTTTCAAACTCTACCCCCCCGCCCCAGTGTATCGCCATTTCAGTTTTGTAAAAAACAAAAGAAAATGATGAAAACTTCAAAAATTAAAATCCTTCGAGATATAGTTAAGTTACTACATCATCTAGTTAGGAAAATTTAAAAGCTTAAATTTGGACATGTTTTGCAAAAAAGTGTTATGAAAAAGTAAAACGGCCATATCTTTTGCATACGATGTTGAAAAAAATGCATAATATATCAAAAAAATCAGCACGAAAATACGCATCCGATTTTGATGGTCGTACGCCTGTTTGCAAATTTTTAGAATCCTCATATTCTAAAAGGAAAAAAAGATATGCTCAAATTTCAGTTTTTTGACTTTTCGTTAAATCTGGTCAAATTGTGGTCAAACTATGGTCAAACTACTTATTCAATAAATATTAGTATTAATAAATAATTATTTTACTTTTTTGACTTTTGGTCAAACTATGGCCAAATCTGGTCAAACTATGGTCAAACTACTTATTCAAGAAATATTACTGTTACTAAATAATAAGATTGAGGAAGCTTTGTTGGTGAGATGGGTATGCAGGCTCTGATGATGGTTCAGTGTACGAACCTAGTAAATCTTGTATGTGACTGGCTCCGCGAGATATATGAGCCTGCTTCTAGGGAATTCGTGATTTCAGGACGCAGAAGATTGCCTTTGAATGAGGAATCCGTGTTCTGCACTTTGGGTGTCCCCCGTGGAGAAATCAAAGTCCCTTATGAAGTGAACAATAAGATTGAGGAAGCTTTGTTTGCCCATTTGTTTCCTGGAATGGCTTCCATGCCTAATATGACTGTTCTGGCAACTTCGCTGGAGGAGATGACAAGCCATGGCGAGGTTTTTAAGATGAAGTTGCTCATGTACTTGATCTCGGCTGTATTTGCGTCTACCACATCTCTTCGCTCAAGCAACAAGTGCTTTCCTATCCTGGTGAATTCACTCTCTTTATTCTTCTACATACAATCTTTTTGTTTTTGATGTCATGCAGAAGTTAGTCACTACCAGTTTTAATGTTTTTATTGAATGTCGACGCGGCATCTTTTCTATCCCGAATTGTGTTTGTGCAGGCGAAGCTGAAAGATGTTAAAAACATGAATTGGTGTAAATTCATTGCCGACTTCCTGCATGATGCATTCTCAAATAAGATGTACCAAAAGGGATGTCGCTTGCATCTAATGGTATCTTCCCCCCTACTCTTTATGCAAATGTTCTTATCACGGTTCATTCTTTTCATAAATCAACATTTGCAGCTGTTAATAAGTGGCAACCGAACTGTTTTTGCATTTCAGTATCTCTGTTTGGCCATAGTTTGAACAAACCATAGTTCTTGATAGAGCTTTTATCTGATTTTTTTATGGCAATCATAGTTGATCGTGCGTGGCAACCGTTTGTTATTTTTTGTTTTGTGACTTCTTCATGCCAAATTGAAGTTTGATTGATACATGGCAATTGTAGTTGGTGTTTTCAAGGCAATTTCATTTTTTCTAGTTATAGTACACATAGTGAACCACTTCCTATGTTCATTTCTAGTTATACAATCTGGATGGCAATTGCAGTGTTGAACTGGTGGCAACTAAGAATATAATAACATGGCAACTGTAACATAACATGCTTTCAACTAACAATATATGTAGGCTAAAACTAAGAACATATGTAGATGGCAAATCTCTTTGTTTTACTTTTTTTTAACTTGTGACTCAAGGGGCATTGTACTACCAATGACGTTTAAACCGTGGTCATTTTCCTTTTCCTTTTTCCCCGCATTTCTATATGTTTTCTTTTTTCTGGACAACATTTGATCATTGTCATATTCTTATTTACTTGTTCGCTTTATTGTGCAAACCAGCTCATGTACGTCGATAGTCTTGATTTGTCCACTATCGACTTTACTGGGATAGGAGGCCCACCACCTGCACATATGTTTGTCGTCTCTGCGTGGACGTATGATGCTGTCAAGGTTGTAATTGCTGCAGACAGGGCTTCTGATACAAAATATAGGAAACTGCAGGTTAGTTGTGTCATCTTTTACACCGCCTAACCGCTTCCATCATGGCTAACGAGTCATAAAGAACTTGCCAACCATGGTTGGCTGCACATGGCAACCATAATTGTCTTGATACGGCAGCTCTGCCGTTACCCGTTGAAACTCCTTTTTCTTCCTTGCAATCCATAATTATAGTCACTGCTTCTTATTTTTCATTTTTGACTTCTTTAGTTGTTTTTGATATTTTTTCCAATTGATGGCCAAGCATGCTATAGACTACAGTGTGTTTGGTGGGCCACAAAACTTTGGCAAGTGGATGGATGTGCATTCAACTCCATCTTGTCCCGCTGAGGTAGTCAAGCATGTTTATTTGTTTTCTGAAATTACATTTTATATTGCATTTTGATTGCTTTTTTATGGTTGTTCTGCCTTATTTTTCCTAATCATGTGTCTCTAATATGTTTTGTAGTTTGTTACTTTTTGTTTTCCGATCAGGCAAGGGCACCTGTTGAGCACCAAGTTAGGAAGTTTGTTTCTGGCATGACCAGCTTGCTTGGGAAATTAGTCGAGGGTTGGACATCGCTAAATGGTTCTGATAGCGATGTGGTTGCGAGGAACTTCACATCATTCATTGGAGAACGGACACATCGTCCAACTGGTTGCCGTGGCCGGTATGACTACAACAGCTCTCAGGAGCTTCCTGACACACAAGGTGATCTAGATGGGGATGGTTTTGGTGGCATTGACGCTGGTCTTGACAAGGATGGCGATGATGACATGGAGAATGTGCCGCATGACACTGACCACGATGAACGCCGCGAAGATAATGTGAGGGGTGATACGTCTCCAGCGTATCTATAATTTATGAAGTATTCATGCTATTATATTACCCATTTTGGATGTTTATGGGCTTTATTATACACTTTTGTATTATTTTTGGGACTAACCTATTAACAGGAGGCCCAGCCCAAATTGTTGTTTTCTTGCCTATTTCAGTGTTTCGAAGAAAAGGAATATCAAATGGAGTCCAAACGGAATGAAACCTTCGGGAGAGTTATTTTTGGAACGGAAGCAATCCAGGAGACTTGGAGTAGACGTCAGGGAAGCTTCGAGGTGGCCACGAGGGTCAGGGGCACGCCCTAACCCCCTGGGCGCCCCCCCCCCCACCCTCGAGGGCCCCTCGTGGCTCCCCTGACCGACTGCTTTCGCCTATATATATCCATATACCCTGAAAACATCCGAGAGCACCATAGATCAGGAGTTCCGCCGCCGCAAGCCTCTGTAGCCACCAAAAACCAATTGGGACCCTGTTCCGGCACCCTGCCGGAGGGGGGATCCCTCATCGGTGGCCATCGTCATCATCCAGGCGCTCTCCATGACGAGGAGGGAGTAGTTCACACTCGAGGCTGAGGGTATGTACCAGTAGCTATGTGTTTGATATCTCTCTCTCTCTCGTGTTCTTGATTCAACACGATCTTGATGCACCACGAGCTTTGCTATTATAGTTGGATCTTATGATGTTTCTCCCCCTCTACTCTCTTGTAATGGATTGAGTTTTCCCTTTGAAGTTATCTTATCGGATTAAGTCTTTAAGGATTTGAGAACACTTGATGTATGTCTTGCATGTCCTTATCTGTGGTCACAATGGGATATTCACGTGATCTACTTGATGTATGTTTTGGTGATCAACTTGCGGGTTCAGTGACCTTGTGAACTTATGCATAGGGGTTGGCACACGTTTTCGTCTTGACTCTCCGATAGAAACTTTGGGGCACTCTTTGAAGTTCTTTGTGTTAGTTGAATAGATGAATCCGAGATTGCGTGATCCATATCGTATAATCATACCCACGGATACTAGAGGTGACATTGGAGTATCTAGGTGACATTAGGGTTTTGGTTGATTTGTGTCTTAAGGTGTTATTCTAGTATGAACTCTTGAATAGATCGATCAGAAAGAATAACTTTGAGGTGGTTTCGTACCCTACAATAATCTCTTCGTTTGTTCTCTGCTATTAGTGACTTTGGAGTGACTCTTTGTTACATGTTGAGGGATAGTTATATGATCCAGTTATGTTATTATTGTTGAGAGAACTTGCACTAGTGAAAGTATCCTTAGGCCTTGTTTCCTAGCATTGCAATACAGTTTACGCTCACTTTTATCATTAGTTACCTTGCTGTTTTTATATTTTCAGATTACAAATACCCATATCTACCATCCATATTGCACTTGTATCACCATCTCTTCGCCGAACTAGTGCACCTATACAATTTACCATTGTATTGGGTGTGTTGGGGACACAAGAGACTCTTTGTTATTTGGTTGCAGGGTTGCTTGAGAGAGACCATCTTCATCCTACGCCTCCCACGGATTGATAAACCTTAGGTCATCCACTTGAGGGAAATTTCCTGCTTTCCGACAACCTCTGCACTTGGAGGCCCAACAACGTCTACAAGAAGAAGGTTGTGTAGTAGACATCAAGCTCTTTTCTCGCGCCGTTGCCGGGGAGGCGAGGTAAGCAGCACTAACACCCCGTCAACTAAGCTCTTTTCTGGCGCTGTTGCCGGGGCCCTAATTTGTCGATGCGGTGGTAGGGCTCTCTGGTTCTTGTGCCTCGGGCAACCGTATCATTTCTCGTGGTGATAATAATCCGGCTACCAGGGGCACCGTAGCTGAAGGGACGATTGAGTAATGAGGTCCATGCTCTATCACTCCACATGTCATCCAAAACCAGAAGAAACTTCTGATTTCTGACAGCGTTGAGAAGGGCCGGCACAAGCATAGATTTGTCTTCAGTTGCAGGGAGTTTTCCATCGGCGGTGGTGATGGCCAACCTTAGCAGCTCAACCTCGCTGAAGTCTTGTGTGATGCTCAGCCACATCTTCTTTTCAAATTTGTGTTGAATTTCCATATCATTGAAGACCTTCTTGGCAAGGGTGGTCTTCCCGATCCCACCAACACCCACGATGGCGAGCACCACGATGCCATCATTATCCTTTGTCAGCTCCTTCACCAACGCTCCCGTATCCTCTTCAATCTTCTCCCCTACCACGGCCGAGCGCTCCAACACCGGATCCGTCTTCCGGTCAGCCGCAGAAGGCCGTCCGGGCCTGTAGTCCTGGTAGGTCTCCAGCTTGATGAAGCTGAAGGCAGCACCGAGCTTGCAGATATCGTCCAGCCTCTTGTTGAGCTTCCTGATGTAGCTACCAATGTGGTGAGCGGACATGGGATGCCGCAAGCAGAAGAGCAGCGGGTTGCAGCAGGGTGAGGGTGCTGCGTCCCGCCGACCCATGGCCTTGAGCTCGCAGAGGTCGAGGATTTTGGTCGCCTCGTACATGACACCCTTGAGCTTCGTGACCCACCCCTGCACCCTCCGGTCAGTGATGTGCTTCCTCTCGGCATCGGCGAGGTAGTCCCTCAGGCTCTCCAGCTTGTCCTTCAGGTTGTCGATCTCACCGGTGACGCCGAGCAGCATCCCCACCTCGTCCGCCGCCATCTGCTTGATCGTGTCGGCGATGTAGGACGCAAATACGTCCAGCACCATGGCCATGGTTGATTTCTCTTTGTCCACAGACCGGTGAAGAAATTGGTAATCAACGGAGTGTGTGTGTTTGGCTTCCAGGCTAGCTAGGAGATGTTGAAGGGGACGGTAGCAATTAGGCTGAAATGTGGTGCTCTGTCTTGTTGGTGGGTGATGGATCTGGATGCTTTGCTGGCTTGCAAAGCCAGGCTGATGCTTAGCTTTGGGCTCGCCGGCGGGGGCACCGGAAGAAGTCGTGTAAGAAAGACGGTGCCTTGCTTGAGTCGCCGGCAAAGCCACCCACGGCCATGGCCCCTGTTTATTCCTTTCTCCTCGGTGCCTTTTTTGGTCCGGGGTGGCAAGAAAGGGATCTGACCCGAGACCTGACAATGGTTGATCCCTTTCCGCGTCAGTAATTTCAGAACAAAAGGCAAAGAATCAAACACCTAGCAATGGCTGGTGGGGAAAGGTCGGTCACTCACCCGCCGTTGCGCCGCCGAGCCGCCGGATGCAGGGGAGGATCCATCGATGCGGATGCGGCCACTGTTGGAGCAAGGCTTTCGGCACGGAAGGGAGCCGGCTGCCCCCGTAGAAAGCTGGAGAGGGGCCCGACGAGCTGCGAAGACGGCGGGCGGAGTCGCCATCGCCACCGCCGGCGGCGTAGTGGTCGCCATCGCTTGGGGGAACTCTCATGGTTTTCTTTTCTTTTGCTGGATTTTGAAGTTTCTTCAGGGAATACAACGATATACTCCCTCCATTCCAAAATAGATGACTCAACTTTACACAAATTTAGTATAAAATGTCTTTTTTCTAGGAATATACTCTCAGGGCTTTGATTCGTGTGAAAAATAAATTCCTAGGAAAAACTCGGTTGTAACTTCAAGATGTTTTAAAAAAAATCAATCTATTATTCATCAGTTGTCAAGGTAATACAAAGAACACATAAGAAAAAGAATACATCTAGGTCCGCAGACTGCGTAGCGACGACTACAAATACTGTAGCGAGCCGACGACGCGCCACCGTCATCGCACTTCCCTCGTCGGAGCCGGGCAAATCTTGTGTACTAGACAGCCGCGAAGTCATCATGCTAAGACCCCATTCGGATCTTCTCCACGATTCAGCTTCCCGAGAAGCCACCCGAACAGGACAGCTCTTAGAATCCCACTTCTGGAGAACGAGCGACCCGCAGTGCAAATTTTTGGAGCAGCCGAGGTGCAGCTTCGCGTAAACGAGAAGGGGAAGTTGCTTTCAATTACGTTGGAATGCCCTTCCGAAGTGGCATTGGTGAAACATTTTCTTCTCCTCGTACGGTTTTCCTCTCTGATGAGCCACCGAACTGGACCTTCGGCTCGCTTTCTGGGTTGTCAGCCCATTCTGGACGAGAGGAGCTGCTCGGTGCCGCCGAACGCATCTTTGTCCGCTTGGAAGCTAGCGATGACTGGCTTCTCGGGAAGCTAGCTATTCCGTGAAGCTGGAGAAGATCCGAACGGGCTCTAAGTCCCCATAAGATCAGCGCACGAGAATAGCAACAACGAAGAGAAGCGTAGGCTGAAAGGATCCAACTTGTAACACACGAACACAAACAAATAAAGAACGGATCCAAGCAGAACCAACAAAGACAAACGTGGACAGAATCGCAAAAGATCCACCGGAGACACATCTCCACACGCCCTTCGACAATGCTGTAAACAACATTTGGGTGGAGGTTAGGTTGAAAGAATCTTATTTTATCTTCAGGTAGCCACCGCCGCCTTGCCTTCCTAAGCATAACACAAACCCTAATAAAACTAAAAAAACTCCTAAAAATGATGCCCTCCCGCCGAAAAGGGCCAGGATCCACCGCAGTTCCATGTCCCTAAAGCCACACAAGACGAGGCAAACCGGCGACGTCGATGGGTAGCAGTAGGGGAAACTATTGAACGATTGAATAATTTTTCATTAAGTTTAATTCAAAAAAGAGTAGATAAAATATGATAGACATGGCAATCGGAACAGGAAACAGATATTGAATCTAGGCATGCAATAAAGAATAAAAAGGATAAGCATCATATCCATATCGATTTGTTCTGCTAGTAGACCAAACGCAAACCCTAACGAAGAGGATAAGAAAACATACAGCGCAACTGAAGAAGAAGAAGAAGAAGAAGCATTTGCAATCGCAACGGCATAATCACCGAGTGTGATGTTGTGAAGAAGGTGGTCGACGTTGGGAAAGAAGTCGTCAGGGAACTCATCATCTGTAGCCACGTTGAAAAAGATCCAACAGTTGTGCGGAAGCGCTGCTCAAAAACATAATCGCCCCTCTCCCATACATGATCGCAAGAGGCGGGATTTCAAAGGCCTGCTATCTCACTCCTTGGTGCATGCCGAGAAGCGAGATGGAAAAGAGGTAGGAAGCGCGATGCTCTGAAAGAATGAACAGAAGTGTGTCTCATCTGGAAAGAGGAGTGACCTCTTATAGACGAGGCAAGTTGCAACTGACCCATCGGTAGTGGAAGATAAATGGATGTCCACTAGAGAGAGGAAGAGAAACAATACACCGCGACAGTTCGGATTCGTCTCCCACTAGAAGAAAAAAAGTTTCAATTTTTTTCTTGCGTGACAAAAATAAGGCAGTATGCGCACGTGGCATAGGTCCTGGCACGGCTTGGCTCGATCACGAAACATGACGCACGTGCAAGGCATGACATGGTATGTGGCAGGCGGACAGAGAAGGAGGAGCGCGCGCGTGTCCTCTTCTCAAGCTCTTATTGTTACGTGGAGCAACTTACCTTATAAGTTGGTCTACCACATCCTCCACTAGCATGCTGAAACTAAACTTTCCACACCCCTTTGTCATGAATGGACCACATGGCCTTTGGGATTTCCTAGAAATATTTGATAAAATTTTGAATTATTAAATGGGTTGGGACCAATAATTTCAACAATCTCCCACCAGATCCCATAGGCACATAAAGTTTGCCTGTGGTTTCACAACATGTTTATATATCGGTATTTCGATGAGGACTGTTAAGTTGAAATTCCACCTAGAACTCAATGCTACGCTCATTCACAACCTGAACAGTGGACGACCCTTGAACAACAAGTTTTATTTAAACATGTTTCTCGCAAAGCCTTGACCGATACTAGACCGTTGAAAAGCTTTTCTGCATGTAGGAGCATATACATCGTTCCGGGGGCCTCTTCATGAGTTTATTAGAGAGCATCCAACTCTCATAGACTGTAAGGTTTAATAGTTTAACTCATATAGGTACGCTCTTTCAAGATGTTCCGTACGACAACATCTATGCCTAGGCAAGCCATTCAGAACACATTAAGGTAAATATGAACCTACTATACAGGTTAGGAGAGATTTGCATCGTAACAGAGTGGATAAAAGTAAGTACTCTCCTCTCATTTACCCAATAGCTTGTCTCGTCAATTCTAATTCACGAGATCTCCGATCCCATAGAATGGGTTACCACCATGAACAAATTATGTAGTGGGTCTCTATCCCATCTTCGTTTATGCATACACTATTCCATGATAAACCCTTTGTGAGGGGATCTGCCAAATTCATTGATGTGTTTATAACTTCATACCTATAAATTTAAAGTTTTTTATAAATCTGACAGATTTCGTTCTCCTTCCAACATATCTTGATGACTTCTTATTATCCTTATAACCATTTGCATTGGCTATCACCGTTTGATTATCATAGTTCATTATGATAGTTGTTATTGGTTTTTGAATCACCGGCAAGTCAATCAAGAGTTCTCGAAGCCACTCTGCTTCAACAGTTGATGTGTCTAATGCTATGAGTTTTGCTTCCAATATTGACGTCGTTAAGATGGTCTGCCAGCTAGACTTCTAGGAAATAGCACCACCACTAAGTGGCACATAACCACTTGTAGCTTTAAGATCATCAACATTAGATACCCAATTTGCATCCCTATATCCCTCTTGTACCCTTGGGTACCCATTATAGCGAAGCCCATAACTCGAAGTACCTTTCATATAGCGCATTATCCTTTCAAGAGCATGTCCTTGAACATCTCCCAAATTTGACACAAAATGACTTGGTTTGCTCATTGCAAATGAGATGTCAGGTCTCTAGCTAAGTACATGATCGAGCCAATGCTTTGACAATATGTCAATATATACTTTGTTTATCCTTAATTCTTTTAAAACACACTCGGATTGTAAGGTGTTGGAGAAGGTTTACAATCTAAATATCCAAAGCGACTCGGGACCTTCTCCACATAGTGAGATTGCAACAGTGTTATCCCACCATTATCACCTCAAAAAATCTTGATGTTCAAGATAACATCAGCTATTCCAAGGTCTGTCGAGCGGGACGCCCGTCTATCGAGCTTCAAAGCTCGAGCTATGGTAGCCATGTGTGAATTAGAGCTAGACGGCGCACAAATGAAATGAAACAAAGACAAAGTGGTGGGAAGAGACATGGCTCACCTTGGAGAGCTCCATGGTGAGCTAGGTGAGGGCTGGGGAAGTGGAACAACAACAAGAGCAAGGTGCAGGCTTCGGTGGCCGGAGCTCGAGATGCAGCGGACGAAGGCGAGGTAGAGAAGGTGACCTATGCATTGTTGCATCCTGGCCGGAAGAAGCTAACGTAGGGGAAGAAGAGGGACATGGCCGCACGTTCTGGGGTCGCCGATGATGCGTCTTCCTGGCCGGTGTTGCTCATCTCGACGTGGTCACCATGGCCGCCGCTCATCGCAGAGACGCATAGCAAATGTTCGATGAAATGTACGAGCCAAATATAGGGAGTTAAGTTTTGGGGTTTGGTTAGAAACCACACGGTTTTAGAGGAGTAAATATACTCCTCTAAAGGATACTCGGTTGTTTATAACTCACGAGCTAAACTATGCTCGTAGTCCGTTCTCCAAGACCATCCGGGTTTTCTTTAAAAAAAAATCCTACTTATCAGGTACTACTCCCTAGCTAATTTATTCATTTTATGCTTGTCACCTAAGCCCCAAAGTCCTTGAGTTGCTTTGGATTTTTCTCACTAATCATTGTTGATGCGGCTCTTATTAGAATTATGAGTAATCTCATAAAGATCTCAAAATAAAAACTAAGGGGTGCCTGATTTGCACATACACAGCAGTACTTGTTCTGAAGAATTTCTTGTAGGAAGGACAAAGGGTTGTGCTGGCTACCCCCCCCCCCCCCCCCCCCCAAATTTTGGGCCAATCAAACATTCACGCCTCATAAAGGACAAAGGGTGGCAACATAATCGGATTGGTCCACCACCTCCTTCAATATGGGCGTAGTGTCAGTCTTATATGAATTTACTCGTTCCAACATGTTAGTTTTTTTGTCAGACTGTCTGTGTTGGTTGTGTGTATCCTAGCTATGCAAAGGTCAGACATTACTCGCTATGCTTTGTATCTATTTGATACTAAGTTTTAAGTTAATAAAAGAGCTCTTTATCGAACAATGAGACCATGTGCAAACATAAATGAACGATTCCACCCCATCAGACAACGATTCACTTGCTAACACTTGGCAGTTATACATGAACCAATAATTACTAGATAAAGTTTAAATTTTATTGAATCTTCTTCATCAATCACGTCGAATAGTCTTATTTGACATCCGTTTTTGACCCTTATCATATCCGGTTGCAGCAACATTGGTTTTTTGTGAAAGATATGCAGTCGCTTTGACCCTTATGGTATCCATGTGCTAAACATTGTTTCTCGCATAGATCGAGTGTGCAACGTTTCATAACAAAACACGGCGGCTTGCCGGCCATCGTGCCCTTCGTATCTGCATGCATGCGATCACAACAGTAACTTCCCAGTTACTAACATCCAAATATGTATGAAAATATTTAGAGAAAAGAAGACCAAAGAAATGTACGTACCTATGATCCTTCCTTCTACTAGAGAGGGCAAGGAAGTGGTAGACATGACAACAAGAGCCAGAAGGCACATAGCCTGCCCGCTGTTCTTGATAAGCGCCATTAGGAGTACTTGAGTAGCTAGCTTTCTTGTTGTTCTGCTACTGTTCTTGTCAATATGTCGTAGCAGCTATGTCCCTATGCTAGTGTTTATATAACTCCATGGGCATTGATTATTTTTTCTTTCTTTGGACGTTATTAACTCTATCCTTAAATAGCACACATATCCATCCAATAAAAGTGATCTTTTAAACTCTATCCTTAAATAGCACACATATCCATCCAATAAATGTGATCTTTTGTATTCCATGGGCATTGATTATCTTTTTCTTTCTTTGGACGTTATTAACTCTATCCTTAAATACTAGCACACATATCCATCCAATAAATGGTGACCATTTTTGTGTTCCCATTAATTGTTTCCTTTATCACATCCACTTTTCTACCTTTTGTTTGCTCTTTTTTTTGCGATGGAAAGCATTGAGTTTTATTCCTGTATAGCAATAACATGGTTACAATCGACCAACAATACCCTTGAGATAAATTCAGGTGAGTGACGCAATAAACACATGGTTCGTCCCTCGGCTCTACCACAATTCGTTAAGAAGACAACAACCCTAATTTGCTCAATCTAATTTCTGGATGATAAACTCACAGGCTTCCAAAGTAACTTTAATTTCATTCATAAGATGTCCATGGCAGGAATCAAGACTGCGATCAACCATAGCATTCAGTGCAACCGAGCAATTAGATTGGATAATCAACGATGCCTTAATGTGCTAAACTGTCAAAGCAACACCTTCCATCAGAGCGCTAATCTCAGCTACGAGTGGATTCATTGCGGTTGAACAAAATGCGGCAAGATGTGCATGTAACATCTTCAGATCAGTTCCGTAGAATCATACCACCCTCACTGCCACCATCTCAAGCAGCGAACAATCCATACATAGATAACCCAAACCATCATCAAGGGGCCGGATCTAGCAGCGGCTCCTTGTCCGAACCCATGGATTAGGACACCGACGAGGATCTGGCCATCCACGTCACCCTCCACCGATCAGACTAGTCACAGTGGGGAGTAACTTAGAGTAGTAGCATGCATATGTTACTAGTCTATATTACTACCTCCACAGTGGGTAGTAACATATGTGTTGTGTCATGCATGACTTCATTTATTACGTTGTAGACTCATATTTTCTTGATATGTGTGATGTTACAGTAACTAGCTATGTTACCACATGCCCCTCTTTCTTCATTAATTACATGACACACCATCTATTTTGCCTAGATAAATGTGATGTTACCACCTATGTTACTCCCACCGTGGGTAGTCTCACGGGTGGATTGGGGTGGAAGCTCATTGGAGTGTGTGCCCTCCTCGGTGGTCCGACGGGGAAGCTCTAGCGTTGCGCTCGACCGAGCCAGCTCATCGCGGTTCGTGCACTCCCTGCTGAGGCGGTCGACGTCTAGTGGCGCCCATCAGCTTCGGCCCCTGCTCCTCCCGTCCGGCGATGGGTGCTAGTCCTTGTCACCACTGAGCCTGCCACGACTCCCTGTGTCAGAGGCGCTCACAGCTCGTCGCGCGAGGCAAGTGGCCAGGGACGGATCTAGATGGTCCGTCTGCGGGTCTTGCAGATCCGCACCAGTGCCCCAACCCTCATAATCTGATGAGGACAAGGTCGTCTGTTGTGTTCTACGCCGGTCCTTGACCTCGGGCAAGATGGACGCCCGCCAGTGCCAAAATGCAAAGAAATTGCGGCTCGGACTCGAGTCGAAGTGTTTCACCGAGGAGAAGGGGGTCACGGCGGCTAAAGCTGGGTGTCACACCAGACTGAGGACTAGCCTGAAGCACTTATTTCGATGCCAAATATGAACCAGGATAAAAGCAAGGATAACTCATCGGACCGAACCATGAGTCATGATCCGATGACATCGCCCCAAGGCTAGGCGCTCGATCTGGCCGGCAATAAAGAACCTGGATCCATGTCAGATTGGATCTTAGGAAAAATCCCAACGGTCTGGTCGACGGACCGAACCCAAGAGGAGTGCAAGGAGTCTCTCTTGAATGAGATATTAGATTAGATCTAATTCAGAGGATCACAATATCCCATGACCAGGCCTTGGTTTACTATCGAATCCAGGAGTCTCCTAGAAAAGCTAGAATTTTTGGCCACCCACCACCCACCTAGTGGGCAATATCGAGGACCTCACTGAAGTCCCTGCAAGTGCCTCTGGCGAAGTCGATGGCATGGATGAGGGGGGCGGCGAGTCCTCGGGTAGCCCACCAACTGACACCATGCCCGTGGGGAAGTGGACGGCAACCTCCACTACGATTTCTACATAGTAGACACCCCCAACAACGGAGGCGGCAACCCCAACAACGGCAGAGGCAGTAACGACAATAATGACAAAGGGCGAATAATTGTGGTGGGCGGCAGCGGCAACAACAGAGGGAAAATAACAACGACGATAATAACGCCAATCCCAACAACGACACCGACAAGCCATGAAGCAGCCTCGAACCTGACGATGATGACATCTTGGACGAGTCGCTCAATAGCCCTAACCATGATGCGTTGCGGCCAAGGCTAGTTGATACTTCTAGAAAAAAAGAATGAAGCGTCTTTGTGAGGACGAGCAGTACCAGAGTGATCAATGGAACAAACTCTTCCAACAAATAGAAGCCACCAAACTACCACAAAAACCTCTTAAAAGGAGCTGCACGTGGCAGCCGACAACAACGCAATATCCAAGTGCTAGCGGGCCAAGGATTTGCTTTTATAGATGCATTAAATTGCATTCCTAGCAACTAATGTTGAGGAAATCCTTAACTGGTAGCTGTTCGTTCGATTTGGGAGTAGCGATTAATCGTTGAGTTGGCCTATTAACTGGATTAATAGGTGGAATTTAAAACTCAATAGGCACAATTTTTGTATGGAGGAATTTGTTCAATAGAACTTGAATGCTATATAAAAAATCCACATTGCAGATAGGAAGCGGATGGCACCGTTTCTTTTCTCAATAGATCACAAACATGTACATAACAACAATCATCAACAAGCATCCATGTCGGCGTCAAAAATCATCAACAAACATGTATACAACAACATTTTGTTTGCTGATTTCAGCCTGGGCCACAACCCTGAGAGATTGCGTGTGAATTCATTAAGAAGAAGGGCAATTGAGGAGGCGACCTGCTAGCCATGGTTGATGTGTTCCTTCATAAAGGAGGGGAGGAGGTTGACAACGGTTCCTAGAGAGGACTTCATGGCAAGCCGAGACATGCATGTGTATCACTAAGTGAGCATAAACTATTATAAGTATTGGTGAGTTCCCTTTTAATCCTTGCATTCATGGAGTGAAGTTTAAAGTTTATTTCTACATCAGTTACATCAAATAGTCTTATTTCACATTAGCAAGGATGGTTTGTATATCATCTTGGTGGCGGTGTTCCCTTCGTGAAGCAGCAGCAGTTGTCATCTTCGAAGGATACACAACTGCTTTTATCCTTATCATATCCACGCGTTGAACAGTTTTTCTGGCATTGACCGATTGTGCAGTGTTTCATAACAACACACGACGTGCGGACCGTCGTGCCCTTCATATCTGCATGTAGAGGATGGGGAACACAACAACAACTTCCCAATTAATAACATCCAACAGCTTATGCAAATATTAATAGAAAAGAAAAAAAATGAATGTACCCATCATCATTCCTTCTACATGAGAGGGCAAGAGAGTGGTAGACATGACAACAAGAGCCAGCAGGCACATAGTCTGCACGCTCTTCTTGATATGCGCCATAAGGAGTACTCGAGTAGATTTTTTTCTTTGTCCTGCTATTGTTCTTGCCAATAAGCCACAGCAACTATGTCTATATATAGTGCCATGGGCATTGATATTTTCTTTCTTTCTTTGAATGCTATTAAATCTATCCTCATAGCACACACATATCCATCTAATAATGTGATCTTTTATACATGATCACTCACTATTTCCTTCCCCGGTTGAGCATCTCATCATTTATGTGTCCATCAATAGTTTCATTTATCACATCCCCTTTTATCATTGGTTTTTTTTTACGAGGGAAAGCACATAGTCTTATTCTTGTATGGGAGTAACAAGGTTACAGTCGGCTAGCAATAGCATTGAGATAAATATAGGTGAGTGACGCAACCAACACACGGTTTGCCCCCTTAGCTCTGCCATAATTCGCTAAGAAGACGACAACCCTAATTTTCTCACAATGTAGTTTTTGGAGGACAAACTCCTTCCAAAGTAACTACAATTTCATTCATAAGAGCAAGTGTAATAATATGATGTAAGCAGGATATAAGGATCTAAATATAATAATTTTGCTGAGTTGGAAAAGAGAAGCAAACTGTAGATTAGTAGCCAGCTGCAGAACGAGCTCCAAAAAACTGGTGACACAAGATAGTGGGTCAAACACTGATAAAGTAGTAAATGTTTATCGCTAACATTAACAAGTGGGGTATTAGGTGGCTATATGTGACCTGGCAACTTCATATAGCCGGTTGTTGGCTGTAATATTAACCATGCTCTAAGATGTCCATAGTAGGAATCAAGACCGCGATTAGTTATAACATTCAATGCAATTGAGCAGTCAGATTAGATGATCATTGCTGCCTTGATATGCTAAACTGCCAAAGCAACACCTTCCATCATAGCACTAAGCTTAGCTACGAGTGAACTCATCGCAGTTGAACAAAATACGGCGAGATGCATACATAACATCTTCGGATCAGTTTTGTAGAATCATACCAGACCCCGCACTGTCTTTCGAAGCAATGAACGATCCATACATAGATAACACAACCCATCGATCGGGGGGGGGGGGGGGGGATATCGCCAGATCCGGCAGCGGCTCCTCATCTGAACTCGACCACGTGGACCGGGACACCCTTGTAGGATAGTCGGACGAGGAGTAGGCCATCCATGCCACCCTCCGTCGGTCGTGGATGGATATTAGCAGAAGCTCATCGCAGTCCGTGACCCGGTGGCCCGGCGGGGCAGCTCCACCTCCGTGCCGGCTAGTAGCGGTCCACGCTCTCCTTAGTGAGGAAGTCGGTTGTGCAGTGACGCCCGTCACCACTGCCCCTGCTCCTCCAGGAAAGCGTCAAGTGTAGGTCCCGGAACCTCCAAGCCCGCGCTAGTGGCTCCCCCAAGTAGGTGAACATCAAGGTAGGTACACCCACACAAACCCTACTAGCTAGCATCTCTCTCACAAAACGTTGTAAACCACCTACTCCATTGAGAGCAACTTTCCAATCTCTAAGTTCATCACGGATCACGTTAGCAAGGCTAGCAGCACCATTTTGTTGTTCCGGTCTATTGAAAACTCAGGGCATTTCGTAGCTTCCATAAGGCCCAAGCCGTGCAAATGACGAGACTATCAAATCCCCTTTTCTATGACGTCCGGAAGCTAACTCTATTCCGAAGCCACCAATCAGGGAAGGTGTCCGTTCCCAATGGCATAGAGTCTAAGAGCATCTCCACTCGTTGGCACCCCCAGGAGGCATTTGTTTCGCCGCTTGGGGGGCTGCCAGCGAAATTTTTTGGCCTGGGGGCGCAAAAGTTTCCACTCGTTGCACCCCCCCAGGAGCAGTGTTGAGCCTCAAGTAGGCAGCGGCATTTCGTCGAGCAGTTCACAGACGACGTCGTGGCGGCCCTCGGGTCGAGCACACGGGCGGTGGTGGAGAAGCTTGAGGAGACGGGCTGTCCGTGGAAGCGCTCACGCCGCGCCGCCCTGCCGTGACGCCGCCGCCCGACGAGCTCGCCTGCGGCGAGCGCCACGTACACCAGGCGCTGCTCCGGTGCATGCAGGCCCTGCTCCCGGCGCACTCCCTCCGTTTGGACCTGGTGAAACTTCAGGTAGCCACGGTAGCCATCTTCCTCTTGGTGACCATGGCCGCGCCGGCCCGGGCTGTGACGTTCGACGCGTCGGACACCACCGGCGGCCAGCGCTTCAACCAGGCCATAGGACACCACCGGTGGCCAGCGCTTTGACCAGGCCGCCGGCCTCGCGACGTCGCCACCCTCGTCGTGGAGGAGTTCGACGGAATCGCCTACACCAGCGACAACGGCATCCACCTCAGCACCAGCTACGTCGGCGGCTACACCTCGGGCGACGTCAAGGAGGTGACCGGCGTGCTGTACCACGAGGCGACACACGTGTGGCAGTGGAACGGGCAGGGCACGGCGAACGGGGGGCTCGTCGAGGGGATCGCCGACTTCATGCGGCTCAAGGCCGGGCTCGCGCCTGGGCACTGGAGGCCGCGGGGGAGCGGCAACCGGTGGGGGCAGCTGAGGGGAGGAGCAAGAACAACAGAGAGATGCTGGCAGGCGGGCCAGCGCCTGCAAACGGCGAGATTAAGCCCCCAGGTGCCCCCCAGCTTCCTGGGATTGCATTGGGGACGCCGGCGTCGTTTTTGGTCGAACCCGGCGAAAACTAAGGGGCTGGGGGTGCGAGTGGGAGCATTTTTCCTCGCCGGCTATGAAAAAGTGCCCTGGGGAGGCTTGTTGGGGGGACTAGTGGAGATGCCCTAAGAGCAACTCTAGCAGACCCCCTAAAACGCCCCGGCCCGCAAAATAACTGCCAAATTGCGGGTCGGCGTCAGAAAATCTGCACGATCAGAACCCGCATCCCGCGCCGGCCCGTAAAATTTTTTGCGGGGCGCAGCAAATCTTCTCCCCCAACCTCTATCTTCACGGGCTGGGAGGCCGACCCGAGCTCGACCCCTATCCGGCGCGAGATTTGGCGGGAGGGACATTTCCGCGCGCCCTTTCCCGCTCCCCGCACCCTCCGCCACCATTGCCCCCCTCCGCAAGCTCCGGCCGTCCCTCACCGCCATGGACGACCCCATGCTGTCCCCCGTCATCGTCGAGGTCGCGCACGCCCCTTCCCCTCGGGCGGATATCGTCGCCGGCCATGTTGGCCCCGCCGCCGTCGCCCAAGCACACGCCGCGCCTGCCCGCAAGCGGCAGGGCAACGTGGTTGTGCAGGGCGGGAATCCGGCTGCCCCCGCCGCGATGGCCCGCGCTCCGGGCGCCAACGCCGCAGTGCGATCCCGGGCGGTGGCGGAGAAGGCCGGCAAGGCCGCGGGCGCAAAGCGGAGGAAGGTTCCGGCTTCAAGGAAGCCATCTTCTTCAACCTCTCACGCCACCCCCCCCCCCCCCCGCCGCAAGGAGGTGCTCCGGCGATGTCGTTCAACGGTGCCGCTCCCACCGCGAGCGAGGTGTTCGACGAAATGGCCGGAAGGTATATCTCTTCGGTCTTCGGCTATTCTCTTTCATTTTTCGCCATTGTTCTCGATAGCTCGTGACTTGTTATTGTTCGCTATAGTGGTGGTTCGAACAATGCAACAACCGAATTCGTGAACTTGTTGGACACGAACGCGGTTGACATTGATCAAGCCCCTTTCGAACCATTCGACCACAATGAAACGGAGGGTGGCGTGGACGATCATGGTTGTGCGGACGAGTTGGAGGAGATCGAAGCGTAAGCGTTTGAGCATTCACAAGCAAAAACTGGGAAAAGCCAAAGATCGAAGAACTACACGATCTTGGAAGATCAAGCTTTGATCAAAGCATGGAGTGCAGTGTCTCTTGATGCATGCACGGGTACTAATCAAACCTCCAAGAGATATTGGCAAAGGATTGAAGATCAATACTTCCGCATTATGAAAAACTACCCCAATAGGACTCCACGCACATTTCGGTCGCTTCAAGGTCGTTGGGAGAACATCAAGCCTATGTGCAGCCGTTGGGCAGCTTGCTTGGAGCAAGTACGCAATGCACCTCCAAGTGGCACCGTGGAGTCCGACTATGTGAGTTTGCTTTGCCTTTGTTCAAGTTGTGCATCATCATAATGTATCATGAGAAATGATTGCATCACTTTGTTCACATTGTGTAGGACAAGATTGCTCAACATAGATACAAGGACATGGAAGCTTCGGAAGGCAGATTCTTCAAATTAGAGCATTGTTGGGAGTTGCTCCAAAAGTGCGACAAGTTGAAGTTGATCGACAAAGAATCCCCACCAAAGAAAGGCTCACTTACAAACATGGATGAAGATGAGGATGATGATGGCCCAAGAAATTTGAACAAGCCCGATGGCGACAAGAAGACTAGAGAGAAGATAAAAAGAGAGCAAGAAGCATCGAGCTTGAGGGAGAAGATTGATGCCATGGTGCAATCAAATGAGTTGATGTTGTTGAAGTCGTTGGAGATCAAGAAAGAGTTGGCCGAGAAGAAGGCAAAAGAAAAGCAAGAAAAATGGCAAATGCTCAAGGAAGAGGGGCTGCACAAAGCTGCCATTGAGGAGAGAAAAGCACGCGCCTCTGAAAACAAATCGCTGTCATTGTTGCTCGCCGAAGATAACAAGATCATGTCAATGAACTGCAATGACATGGACGACGTCACCAAAACATGGCATGATATGGCAAGGAGAGAGATCTTGAAGAGGAGAATGGTCGCCTCGGCCGGTCCGTCTGGCAGTTCCGGTGATGTTTTCTCTGCTTCATATGGTGGCAATGTGGATGATTTCGGTGCGGGGGTTGGAACAAGCGACGAAGGTGGCTACGGTGGCTACGGTGGCGCCGATGAACTTCAAGATGGACTCCATGGCGCGGAGTGAAGATCGATCCCCAAGATGATGCCGGACATGGGCGCATACCTTTGCATGCCCTCTTTTGCGTAATGAACTTCGCTTTTATTTGCGCGCAAACTGTGTATGTCATTGAATTTGAACTTGTTTGTAAAACCCTATGACAAATTTCAGATTTGCAGTTTTTCTGTTTGCGAGTCGTTGCGCTGTTGCCCGAGCAAAACCCGCATAGCGGACCCGTAAAAAACATATTTCGCGAATATACTTTTTTACGGGTCCGTTGGGGGGTCTACATCTGTGCTAGCCCGCGCCGGCCCGTAAAAGCGGTTTTGCGCGAACTGCAAACGTGTTTTATGGACCGGCGTTTTACGGGGTTCTGCTAGAGTTGCTCTAAAAAACTCAGGAACACAAAGTGGGTCGAATCACATGACACAACGCACATACCTCTCGCTAACTTTGCCAAGGGTGCGTGTGGACCCTGTGGGCCGCCCCATGGGTCCACCTTTTGGCTCTGGTCCTATGAGAAACTATATGCTGATGGTTCTCTTATTTTCTTGAATTATGGAAAATACACGTACCCATAGACACATTTGTTTTATTTGTACCCATAGACACATTGACATAAACTGGTCGTCTAGCTGTTTATTGATGGGCAAGTTCAACGAAATATAAAACAATGCATAATTGAATGAGAAATAATATCAAATTTTTAAAATTATAAGTACATTTAACACGTATCAGCACACCACCGGAAAATGTAGTTTTTGTGTGAATGATTTGGTATATGTCATGGTTGTGAGTGAAACAAAGAAATTTTTACATGAGGTCATGCCCAATGTAAATAAATTGTCCTATGGGATTGCATGCCATGTAGACCATATGAAAAGTTTCTATGATATTTATTCCTATAAACCAAACTTCCTATATTGGAAAAATTCCCAGGGAGAATTCTACAAAATTTATATGAATTTTCTTTGGACCAAACATGCCATATTTATCCAATAATGATCTTTATGGGGGATTTCACTAGTTATGATTAATGGCATACCGACTGCCTTCTTAGAGAAACTATAGTGGATTCCTTAAAAGGTTTTAGAGGTTTTGAGCGCTCTCCAGATGAGACTCCCTAAAGTTTTTAGAGGCCCTCTAAAGCTTTTAGAGGCTTTCAATGCTTTCCTTATCAGACTCCCTAAACTACATCCTTTATATTTTCTCTTCCGTGACGGACCTTCTCGTTATTAGGTTGTCCTTTTTTGGTTTTCCTGATCTTCGCGTCCTACCTAGCTGTGGAGGAGGATGGCCACATGACACAAGGCAACAACATCAGCTCCGTGTGAGAGCAGGGGGGTAGCGTTGGACTCTTCAACAAGTTTGAAAAGGAAAGACGAGGGTCGGCCGACATGACCCTTGATCTGGCATGAACTGTGTCACCTCCCGCACCAAGCGCGAGGTTGATAGCCCCCGCGGGAATGCTCTATAATGGAAGAAGGGAGCTGAAGCACCACCGGCAACACTGAGTTGGGGTGAGAGGAGTGTGTTAAGGGGGAGCTCGTCAGAGGCTATGGAGGTTGCGTCCGTGGGAGGAGACGGGCAGCTTCGCGCGTGGGGGCAAGAGAGGGTGGATTGTGAAACCTCCTATCGATAGAACATGCAGAGGATTAGGTAGTTTCCAAGCGGACAAAGAGGACACGCTCCACGTCTTCTGTAGGTCCTCACGGGGCGGCTGCACTATGGCAAGCCATGGCGGAACGTTGGAATCTGCCAGCAGCTATTTCCATCTTGCTTTGCATGGGACGTCGAACGGCTGTTTGACGTGCTGCACGGGCTGGGAGATGACGATCGTACGCTAGTCCCCGACGTTTCTTTGGCGCAGTTGGCACGTGCGGAATGAAATCCTCCACGCCAGTAGAAGCGTCCGGTCGATTCCTGCTCGGCTTCAAGCGGTTTTCTAATGGGTGATTTTGTGGAAGGTAAAATGGCGATCACTTCTGGGTGCGGTCCGGCGACATTATCGCACGTCGCGCCTACCCAGCCGCCCCCTGCTGGGTGGTCACCTCCAGCTGAAGGACGTGTGAAACTCAATGCCGATGGCTCCTACATTCAAGCTGCTGTAGATGTATCGCCATCCAGGCATAAGCTGAGGAGACTTGTAGGTTGAAAGGGGTAATTTTCTCGCTCGTATCAACAGGTTCCAAGATGCCGTTAGTCGCAGCTTGGCTTGTTTTGGTGACGCGGAAGCTGGTACGTGTACCCGGATCGACTCCCCCATGAATTTGAGCGTTTCAAAAAAGGTATCCTCTTAACCCCGCGAAAGAAAAACATACTCCCTCTGTAAAGAAATGTAAGAGCGTCGGTTTAGATCTTGTATATTTCTCTATAAAGGAAGTACAGTAGTTTCGAAGAAGGGAACGCAATTTCCTTGCAGATGAAAAGCGAGGGTATCTTTTATATGCTCAAAAAGATGATATAAGAACCAGAGTTGGTGATGATGGTGTGCCTGCTATCCTGCAATATAGGCCGTCCGATCTATATCTAAAGGATAGGAAAGAAACTATGACAATTTACCCGCACTCCTCTCCACATTTGCAGATAAGGCCTTCCCTCATTCATTATTTTCTCCCATAAAATAAACTACTCATACAAATGCATCTTGATGTTCCGTGCAACACAGGGGCATCTTGCTCAGTGGCGGAGCCACAGGGTGGACAGGGTGGGCCGCGCTCCATCCTGAGATTTCGGCCTGGCCTATATAGGATGGCATTTTCAGAGACGGGCCGAGTCAAAAAAAATAAGCCCATCAACAAGTGCGAGCTGAAACCAGACGAACAGGGCACATCCTCTCCTCTCAGTCATCTCTCCTCTGCAACCACGCACGGCCGCCACATCTGGTCGAGTTCGATCCGCCGCCAGCCAAGTCGCCCCTCGCCGTCGCCGGCCCACCGCTGGATCCCGGACCTCCCTGACGGCTGACGCCCACCCGCCCCGGCTAGCTGCTGTCTGCACACGGCGCACGGCGCACCACCTCGCCCAGCCGCCCCTGACGGCTGCGCCGCTGCGGGCCGCGGCATGCCTGCTCCTCCCATCGCCCGGTCGCCCTGCGCAGCAGCGCACTGAGCATCAGCGCTCCCGGACCAGGAGCAACCACTACGCAGCCGCCCTGCCCCTGCTAGCCGAGTAGCCGGAGTCGGCCAGTCGCCGACGGCGCCCAGTCCCCTTCTCCTGCACTCCCTTCCGAGAGAGAGGGGTACTGGCCCCAAATCCTCAATCCCCAGCGGCCTATTTCAGTTAAATTTGTTTGTTTGTTTGATAGGGAATGGAAAGGAGATGCAATGCTTATATATTACATAGATGCTCTCTGACATAATTTTTTCATGTTAACAAAGTAGTGTATCAGTATCATGTATGTTGTTGGAAACTTGGAATGTCTGTTAACAAACTAGTAGATTAACGGTGAACTGATGAACACATACACATAAATTTTGCAGAATTTTTGAAGAATGAAGAGGGCAGGAAACATTGCTTCCCTTTTTGCGAGACATGCTCAGAAGACAAGGAAGAAAGCTAGTACGCCAGATGTGCATGGGACCGCGGATGTGGCCGAAGAGCAAACCAGAGAATTTGTGGTTCAAGAGCAAACTTAAGAAACAGTGGTGTCTATGTCAAATGTCACGGTTGAGCAAACTCCGGAACCAATGGTTCGACTTGAAGATGTCTCAACGCCACCGCCGGTTTATGATTTTAGCCGTCTTAAACATGATCCCGGGGAAAGGCCACCCATTGCAAGTTATCCTGTCAATGATCAAGACGCAGTTCGGAGAGCATATATCCTTAAGGCTGCATTCAAACCTTATGCACATAACTTTGAAGCAAGAAGAATTGGGAATAGATTTCAATCATTCAGTCCTTTTTGGCTTCATAAACATAGTTGGCTTGAATATAGTATCAAGGAGAAAGCTGCATTTTGCTTTGTATGCTTCTTGTTCAAAGAGAAAAAAACTAGTGGGAAGGGAACTAATGCATTTACTGATGGTGGTTGGAGAAATTGGAATAGAGATGATGCTCTTGATAAGCATGTTGGTGGTGTAACAAGTGTGCACAATGCAGCTCAAGAGAAATATGACTTATTTGTGAATCCCCGTGCAACAATTAATGATCTTCCTGTGAGGGTGGATAGTGAGGATCTACGTCTTTATAGGATGAGGTTGAAGTATTCACTTAGATGCTTGCAGTTCTTCTTCATCAAGGATTGGCATTTCGTGGGCATGATGAAAGTGAACAATCTAGCAACAGGGGAAACTTCATTGAGCTATTGAAGTGGCTTGCAACGAATAGTGAGGAGGTGAATAAGTATGTCTTGAAGAATGCACCAGGTAATTGCAAATTGACTTCTCACCAGATACAAAATCAGATTATTCAATGTTGTGCAGTACATACTAGAAATCAAATTATTGAACAAGTTGGTGATGATCATTATGCTATTCTAGCTGATGAGTCTAGTGATGTATCACATAAAGAACAACTAGCTCTATGTTTGCGTTTTGTTGATAAAGTAGGAAGGCTAAGTGAGCACTTTCTTGGAGTTGTTCATGTAAGTGACACCACTGCATTGTCACTTAAGGAAGCAATTCAAACTTTACTTGCCAATCATGGTTTGACTATAACTCAAATTCGTGGGCAAGGTTGTGATGGGGCTAGCAACATGAGAGGAGAAATTAAAGGACTGAAAACATTGATCATGAAAGAGTCACCTTCTGCCTATTACATCCATTGTTTTGCACATCAACTCCAACTAGTTCTTGTTGCTGTTGCCAAGGGAAATGATGACTGTGTATGGTTTTTTGATCGAGTGTCTTTATTGTTGAACATTATTGGAGTTTCTTGTAAGCGTCATGACATGCTTAGAGATGCTAGACTTCATAATATCATGAAACTACTTGAATGTGGTGAGTTACAAACTGGGAGTGGTCTGAATCAAGAGATGGGGTTACCTAGGCCTGGTGATACTAGGTGGGGCTCTCATTACAAAACTGTTCTCAACATTATTGCTATGTACCCCACAATTCGTGATGTAATCATCACTCTTGGACAAGATGCATCACAAAGGAGTGATTGGCCAAAAATCCATACTATTGTTGGAGTGTTCGAGTCATTTGACTTTATTTTCAATGCCCACTTGATGCTTGTCATTCTTGGATACACAAGTGATTTGTCTGATTGTTTGCAAAGAAGAGACCAAGACATTCTTTCTGCAATGGCAATGGTTAGATTGGCAAAAGATAGAATACAAGAACTGAGGTCTAATGGGTGGGATGCATTTCTTCAAAGAGTCACATTATTTTGTAACAAGCATAGCATTCAAGTTCCTACAATGGAGGATAATTATGTGCCTTATGGAAGATCAACACGGTTTGTTCGACCCCAAACAAATGATGATCACTTTAGAAGAGAAGTATTTCTTGGAGTAATTGATCAAATTAGTCAAGAGCTTGAAAATCGGTTTGACGAGATCAATATGGAGTTGCTATCTTGTATGTCTGCTTTGAATCCTGCCAACTCATTTGCTGCTTTTGATGCACACAAGGTACGCAAACTTGCTGAGTTCTATCCAGAAGACTTTTCAAGTGCTGACTTGATACACCTTGAACTACAACTTGGTAACTATATTGGTGACATGAGAAAAGATGAGAACTTTCAACAAGGCCTTGGAAATCTTGTTGATCTCTCAGTTAAGCTTGTTCAAACAGGGAGGCATATAGTTGATAATTTCGTGTACTTGCTTCTAAAATTGGTATTGATTCTACCAGTGGCAACGACAAATGTTGAGAGAGCATTTTCTGCCATGAGTTTAGTCAAAAACAAGTTGAGAAATAAGATGGGTGGTAGTCTTTTGGATGATTGCCTGGTCACATACATTGAGCGGGATATTTTCTCTAAGGTGAATGAAGATGACATAATTGATACTTTCATGGTCATGCAGAAGTGTAGGCCGGAAACATAGTCTTCTTTAAACTTGTCAAGGTATGTAGTATGTCTATGTAGTCTTCTTTCATGCGGAACTGGGAGTTTTAGTGTGTTTGTAAGACCATATTGATCTATTTCTATGTTTTATTGATAATTAGTTAGATCGTTCACATGTCAAATTTGTTGTCAAAAAATAGATTTTTGGAAGCGGCCCACCCAGTTGTCAAATGCTAGCTCCGCCACTGATCTTGCCAGTATGCTCAAAAAGATGAAAAGAGACGGCTTTTGTTCTCTTCTTCTTTCTTCTGGTCCGGCGTCGTGGATTCCATTCGCCACGTTTGAAGTGAGCACGAGAAAAGGGGGAGCGAGTTGGTTCAGACTCCACGCCCGCTACGCACCGAGTCTGTTAGTCAGTTACCTCTCGCAGGCACCGCGTCCACGGCGCACACTCCCGCTGCCAGCGGGCCCTCCGCCATATCCCACCCGCATCGGTCCACCGGTCCACCGTAGACCGCGCGCCAGGACGAGTCAGGTCCGACCCTGCCCCCAACCCCACTCCCTGCCAGCCGGCCAGCCGCGCGCGCTTCCCACGCCTCCATCCAACCTGCACTTCCCACGCCACGCCCACCGACGCGTCGTCCCGCCTCATGCCTGGGCCCGCATGCAAGCGAAAGAAAGAACGAAAGGCGGTGAGGCGCAAAGAAAGAGCGAAAGAATAAATAAAAAGCCGCGCTACCGAACAAGAAAAAGCGCTGCGTGTGCGGGGGAAAACGAAAAGAAATCACGGGGGAAATTCGTCCTCGGCCCTCTTTTGTCTTCCTCCCCCGTTGCTCGGCTTGCTTGCTTGCTGCTGCAGGTGAGTGCTGGTGGAGACGAGAGCCGAGCCGGGGCGGATCGGGGAGGAGGAAGGCGGCAGGGGGCAGATCCGGCGGGCGGGGCGCGGCTTGTGCCTGCAAGAAGGTTGGTGAGGGGTTGGTTGGCGGGGATGGAGCGGAAGGCGGTGGTGGTGTGCGCGCTCGTCGGATTCCTCGGCGTCCTCTCCGCCGCGCTCGGCTTCGCCGCCGAGGGCACCCGCGTCAAGGTACAAACCGCCCCGTCCCCGTCCGTCAGTTTCCAGCGCATCTCGCCGCGGACGAGGAAACCGCCCCCCTTTGCTTCGCTTTGCTTGCTGCTGCGGTTAAGTTACGCGCTACTGCTAGATCTCGTCCCCCCCACCACCCCGCCACCGACCAAGAAGAAACGAACGGGCTGCGGAGAGCTTGGCCACCTGTTGCTGCTGCTGCGGTGATGTTACTAGTATCGATCTCGGAGCTTGGGATGGGATCGACCCTGCTGTGCATTTGCGCGGTGGGGATTTTCAGCTCAAGCGTGCTGCTGCTGCTGCTGCGAGGGCCCACTAATTTGCCCTGAACCAAGATCATTTGCGAGGCATAGTGGAGTGGGGTGGATGCTTGGCCTACATTGGGTTTGGGTGCCCCAATCCCTCCCTCCTAACTAAGATAGTGTGGTTGGTGATGCCCAGCTTGTTTCCATTCCATGCAGCTGAGTAGCTACCGCTAGAATGTCTAGTATGTATGTATGCTGCGTGCGGTCGTGCGTATACGACATTCATGGCGGTCTATTCTGTCGTCATCAATAAGTTCTCGATATACATGTCCTTTGATTGTACTAGATTATTTGACTGGGCAGTCCCTCGTAGCTAAACTAGTGCGATTGGTTGATTGGGCAAGGATTTGCCCAAGTTGTCGCTTTCCATGGAGCTGACCGACAAATGCACAATGTGATACAATCTGTCTTGTACGTTACGTATGCTATATCTGGCGGTGCATACACGACATTCATGGCAATATTTTTTGTTGGGATCGATAAGTTCTCGATATGTACATATATCCCTTGAGTGTACTACTTGGGAATCTATTTAACCATTGATATTATGGATGCGGCGGTGCGTAAACGCCATTCGTACCAATCTATTTTGTCGCGATCGATAACTTCTTGATATATATAATATATCCCTTTATTGTACTAGTTGCGAATCTGTTTATCCGTTTATATTACGGATGCATGTGGGACTGCAAGTAGTGATATGATGGGCTGTCACAAGGTGTGGCTGTTTTCCCCAATTATAGTATTACATTGTGGTCGCTTTGCTTGATACATTTGAATCTGATTATCTTTCACTTTTAATGAGGTTAATAGGGAAGCATGAGTAGGAATCACTTGCTCTAGGTTTAAATTTGGTCAATACTTCAAACACACAAGTCCTACTGCTTATGCTCACATCGCAAACTTATGCCCCTTCGAGGCTTGGGCATGTTTCTATGTAGCCACGTCTATCACATAGAAATATAGGATGCCCTATATTTTAAGTAGTATCAGGGAAGCCAATTTGCCCTGTTCCTGTGAAGAGTATACACAATAACACTCTCTTGTTTTGAAGTTACTTTATGAAAGAAGAATTTGTACCAGCAAACAATGAGCGGTGAGCACACTTGGCACTAAGAATCAACTGATACAGTGTGGGTGATCTACGGAGAGTTCGTTGCAACGACGTCGTAGGCTCGCAGTATTATTGAAGCAACACCTTACTACTATGCCCAAGTATTAATGCACTGCTTGATTCATGCAGGTTTCGGATGTGCAAACAGATTCTTCTCCAGGTGAATGCATATACCCGAGAAGCCCGGCGTTAGGCCTTGGGTTGATGTCTGCCGTCGCCCTTATGGTCGCACAGGCCATTATCAATACAGTTGCTGGTTGCATCTGTTGTAAGAGGCATCCGGTTCCCTCAGACACTAACTGGAGTGTGGCTCTGATCTCATTCATCGTATCTTGGTAATATTCTGCCCGACAGGTTTACCTTCTGTTTTGTTCCTTCCTCACATATTCTGAAGAATTCAATGTAACGTTGAGTTCAGCTTAACAATTATTAGAAATTCTGAATGCTGCTATATTATGTTGAACCCACACACAGTGTTACATTTTGTTGAAACAATGTTAAAAGAAACAAGGACCCTAAATCTGTGCAATGTTTTTCCTTCTTTCCAGCCTAGTTGCTCTGTTCATGTTGATTATTATCATGGGTTCTTGAGTGTCATATTGTTATCCCTTTATCTCATTCATATTTGGAATAGGAATACATTCATTAGAAAGACCGTGCACATTTGACCACTTGGATCATCACCCTATATTAAAACCGATACATCAATGTAGGAGTTTGCACATTGCTTTCAGGCTGATGTTACTGTCTATATGATGACTCTATATGAAAACAAATTTTTAGATAGATATCACTTACAACATTGTGGGCTATTCTGCCTTTTCCTCTGAACATTTTAGCACTCACTTCTGCTACTTTGAGCTGCTTAAAAATTAACAACTTGAATGCTACATTTCATCAGTGTGCAAACTCCTTGTTGCTAGCTACGAGGACTCGATCAACTATTTGTCATAATATCATTCTGGGGATTGTTGCATTCTGCAGGGTCACGTTCATAATCGCATTCCTCCTCCTGCTTACCGGAGCCGCACTGAACGACCAAAGGGGCCAGGAGAACATGTACTTCGGCAGCTTCTGCTACGTCGTCAAGCCGGGGGTCTTCTCCGGCGGGGCGGTGCTCTCCCTCGCGAGCGTGGCCCTGGCCATAGTCTACTACGTGGCCCTGACGTCTTCGAAAGGCCCGCCGAGCTGGGGCCCGCAGCAGAACCAGGGCATCTCCATGGGCCAGCCCGTGATCCCGCAGCAGAGCAGCGAGCCGGTGTTCGTCCATGAGGACACCTACAACCGGCAGCAGTTCCCATGATCGCAGCCATATGTAAACCGTTTCAAGGGCCTCCCATGAGGATACTTACGACCGGCAGTCGTACCTAAGCCGTTTCGACGGCCCGTATGAAGGCTATGTTGGCGAGTTTGGTTTGTATAGCCCTGCAGGTTAGAACAATAGCAGCAGTTTGGTTACCGTTATTAGCTAGGCTCAGTCTTTCTTTTCTCTTTGTTTGAGATTTGAGAAGGGTGGCGGCACGCCAGTATGGATGTTTGAACTTGAATGAACTGGGTAATGTTGGGAGTTGTTGGTGTCTTGCTTGCTTGCAAGCCATTACAAGTTGTACGTGACATATGGGATGATCTGTCCAGTGCAAATGATGAAACGAAACTTGATCCAACTGAATGATCGGCGATCAGCATGCCGTTGATGCCAGCTCGTCCCTGAACATGGCGATGGTGGCTTCGACGATGGCCGTCGACGACGACGACGGTGATTCGACAAGGTGGAGGTGGGATTAGCAGGTTTGTGATTGGATCGGCTCTGGTTTGCCTCGTTCCTCGAGGTTGGCGCCGTTTGCCGTCTTGCTGCTAGGCCAGCTTCTCACATTCAGCCCAAACAATTTTACATAAATTCAGCCATGTCACGTCAAAAATATAAATAACATAACAACTTCTTTTCTGAGTCCCATGGTAGATTCAGTTGGTTTGCAGGTTGGGTGAGTAACCAACGGCAACAGCAGCAGATGACATTGGACGTCAATGAGGAAAGCACGAGAGGTTGGTGAGCAAACAAATTAAGCATGAGGGTGCCGTGCAGGGAAGCCCCTTCCCTTGCTTGGCTCGCACCCGAAAACACATGGACAACATGCCAAACCACTCGCACAAGAGACTGATGTTAAGGATATTGCCCCTCAAATCCCACTTGACCATGTGATACCTTCTTAGTGCTTCCATATTTCTACAAGAATCTTCTCATAATTTTATTCATTTTCTCCAAGGCTGTGTTGTATCAAAAAACATGGGAATATGGTAGACACATAAACCCATCCAGCCTCTCCCCCATATTTTTTTCGGAAACAAGGATTCCCCTGGCCTCTACATCAAGCCATTTATCAAAATAATAAAGTATCAAGGTACAGATAACACCTCCGTTATTATTTATTCCACATATTAGCTTTGGTCAAAGTCAAGCTTTGTAAAATTTGACAAAGTTTATAGACAAAAATATTAACATGTATAATAACAAATCAATACCATTAGATACATTATTGAATGTACTTTTACGTCATATAGTAAATATTAATATTATTTTCTATAAACTTAGTCAAAGTTCCAAGTTTGACTTCATTCAACTCTAATATGCGGAGTAAATAAAAACGGATGGAGTATTAATCAGAGTCGTTTACAATATATACAAGAAATGTTTTCGACCAACTAACCCTACCAAATCTCTACAAACTAAGATATAAATGACTAGAGCTAAGAGAGAGAGCTCAATTAGGAGATATGCACAGATATGTCGGGTTCAACATTAATTATCATGTTGAGCTTTTGCCTGTCGCTTTGCTATTATTGGTTTTCATATTAACGCCATGTTGGCAAGTTGGTATGGCCCTGCAGGTTAGAACAATAGCAGTTCGATTAATGTTATTAGCTACGTTCAGTCAAAAAGAAAAAAACTAGGTTCAGTAAAAAAAAAAAAGAGGAAGGTTCAGTCTGTCTTTTTCTTTGTTTGAGAATGGTGGCGGCATGCCTATTTTCAGCCGTTGGATGCCGAAATCAACGGCTCACGCTGTAGGGATTTGCCACATCCTGGCCATCGGATGTGTAGATCGAATGGCTCACATTCATTGTTATTCCCACACTATATAGTGGTATAGATGCATGTTTTATTTTGAATGAACTAGGTAATGTTGAGATTTGTTGAAGTATACTGTCCGCACTTCTTCATCCGTTCGGACTTTTGAATGAATTGGTTGCATCATATCATGAATTTGATAAGGTTGATGATACTATCTTGCTTGTCTGCAAGCCTCTTTACAATTTGTATGTGGACTGAATAATGTCTGTCCAGTCCAGCACACTGACGAAATGAATGATGCTGGGTTCAGAAACAAGAACCAGCAGAAACTCTCGGTTGTCAGCGCGCCGTCGACGCCAGCTCGTCCCTGAACTGGGCGACGGTGGCTTGGACGATGGCGTGGGCGGGCACCGTGGCGTCGATGACGGTGATCCCCTCCGCCGCGTCGATCTCCAGCAGGTCTAGCTGGCTCCGCACCAGGCTCGCCGGCATGAAGTGGCCCCCTTCCGCCGCCCTGCACCGCACCCGCTCGGCGATCACCTCCGCCGACGCTTCCAGGCACACGAACTTCACCCTGCAGGCCCCGTAGCTCCCTGGCTTGTAGCTGACGTCACCTTGCCGGAGGACCTCCCTGTACTTGAGCCGCAGCGCCGAGCAGCTGACGGCGACGTCCTCGCCGCGGCCCAGCCGCTCCCGGATGGTGTCGCGCAGCGACTCCAGCCACGGGAGGCGGTCCTCGTCGGTGAGCGGGACGCCATTGCTCATCTTGTCTGTTTTGTTGGACACACATGGACATGGAAGGAGCAGAGAAGAAGTTGAGAGTTTGTTTTGAGGTGAAGCTTCAGAGGCCACACAGACAGACGTTGGTTGGTGGTACTACCTTTGTTGGCGTGGGAGTGGTGGTCGTCCGCCTCGACGAAGCCGCAGCCCAGCGCGTCGGCGAGCATCGCCGCCACGGTCCTGCGGCAGAATAGAGAATTCGCATCAGAGCAGAGGCAGAGCGGAGGGCAGCTGCCGCTCCCCGTCCCGTGTTCTCTTCTTGAGTTGTTGAGTCTTGAGAGAGCAAGCAGTAGGAGTAAGAGGGGATGATTGATTGCTGAAAGAAATTAGATCTTACGATTTGCCGCAGCCGCTGACCCCCATGATCACGATGGCCACCCCTGCAACCACAACCGGCGATTAAAGGAGTGAAATTCGCAGCTGGAGGCCGACCGGATCGGCTCTGCCCCAATCAATTTCCTGAAGAGATAGACAGTAGTGAACTGACCTGTGGCTGCTGGATCTGGAGGGGAGAGATCAGAGCCGGCCATGGCGCTCCTCCCTCCGGCGGTCTCTCCGCCTTCCTCTGCGGCGACGGCGGGACGAGAGGCAAGAGGAGGACACAAAAGTAAGAGCGAGCGGCCGGCGAATGAATTGAGTGAGGAGGACGACACCGTCGCCTTTCCGTTTCTCGGGGTTGACCCTGCTGCCTCCCACCTGCTCTGAGTCTGAGATAATTCAGGCAGCATTAGCTGCACGTCGATCTCCACGACGCCACTCTGAGATTTACTCACCTGCTAGCACAAACGTTCCACTGATGATGGGAGCATCTACAACGTCAAATTTTATTTATTTCTCGGAAAATCTTCGTATTAAGCTTTATGTCTCCCGTCTTGCTACTTCAGCTCAATGTATCTACGGCACCGAAGCATCGAAGCATGTGAAGTAACATGGTCGTTTGTTGCCCTCTTGTTTTCATCATAATACTCCCTCTATTTCTTTGTGGTTTTGCACTGAATCAAACTTTATAAAGTCTGACCAAATTCATAGGCAAAAATGTCAACATTCCCCAAATTTTGTCTTAAGTCAAACTGTCAATGGCGTGGCGTGTAGCACCGCTTGGACTTGGCAGCATCGGCGCTGATTAAGACATTGAGCACGCTGATATTCCACTGGAAGAGCATCGACTGTAGCTTCTTTCTCTGAAGATGGTATTTCTGCGACGGCTGACAAGGAGTGGTTTGAGTGCAAGATAATTCAGATCACCGATGGGTCAGGGGTGGAAATGGTTCAAATAGCGTCTCTTTACCACACCTCAAATACGAGCGACGAACGCCATGGCGTCCGACGAGATCAGGGCACCGGCCCGAGCCATGGCGAGGCAGCTGAGGATCGACGTCGCAGAGGCGGGGTCGTCGTCCGCCTCATCAAGGAGCCCAGTCTCAAGCCCAGAAATAGAATCAATGAACACTAGCACAGAACTCTTCTTCGAACGTTGCTGCAGCACACCGTGCATACATAATCACAAGGAGGTTAACAAAACCCATATATTAGTAATACAAAATTCCCACTCAAGATCAGCCCGCCATTTTCCTCCACGAGGAGGCGTCCCAAAGGTCTCACTCAGGCCGGGTGAGAGCATCAGAGTATACATTCAGCGCCGATTCAGTCCAGCCCAAAACTGCGCATTATTCAGGCGAGAAATCAAAGGAAGCGTCAGGCCATGCGCCCTTCCCAGCCGTTCTCAAGCAGCAGGTGGCACACGACGACAGCGCCCACCACGGCGAGGAGCGCCGTGGCGACGTACTTCCAGCTGAGCGCCGCCGACGGCTTTATGGTCCG
Source organism: Triticum aestivum (assembly GCF_018294505.1). NCBI lineage: Eukaryota > Viridiplantae > Streptophyta > Magnoliopsida > Poales > Poaceae > Triticum > Triticum aestivum. Next base: position 20,606,592 of record NC_057814.1, on the reverse strand, counting down.
CAGCGTGCCCTCGTCAGCCGAATCCTCCTCCTCCTCTCCAGTGCTTCCCTCCGCTTCCACCTTGCCGTCGATAAGGTCCGCGGCTTTCTCCACCTGAGCCGAACATATCATGGATCAACGTTTACAGATGAGTACAATCTTTGTAACGCTTATGCGGGTATGTATGAACAACTTAGGAAAAAATAAGATCAAGGTATGCAGGTAATGCTGCATGTTGCACGGTGTAAGTGCGGATATTTTGCTAGGAAAATGGCCGGGGTTTAGCAAAATATTTTTTATCGATGGCTTTGGCCTAGCCCAAGTTCTACCGGAGCCAATCGCACCGCACTAACTTCAGAGCATCCACACCCCATGATGCTAATGAGAGGGTAAAGGAGAGGACAACTGTAGGCATCCAGACTAAGGGCAGACTGGCAACAAAGCTAAACTTCGCTGCTGATGCTTAGTTATATGAGTTCTATTATAAACGTCAAATTTAAAGTTTTCATGTCAACTTAGGGTCTGTTCGGCAACCCGCCGGCTCCTAAAAATACGAGGAGCTGCGGAGTGGAGGGACTACAGCTCCATCCTTTTTAACTACAGCTCCGCCAGCTCCTGGAGCGGAGCGGCGGAGTGGAGGGACTCCGAACAGGACGTTAGTAGCATCTATAGGGGCTGGAGTATGTCCGCTGTAGCACCTCATTATATGCAATGGGATGTGGATGCTCATGCACTTTACTTCAAAGAAGAGGCGCGAATAAATTAGAGAGAAACCTCACCACATTCTGTGCTGATGAAGAATCTGAAACTATTTCCTCGGCCAGTGTAGCGAACTGAAGTTCAGCATCTTTACCAGTAGCATTTTTGTACAACTTTGTGCCATCCTTAACACTAGTTCCTTTGCACTTGTGAGTCAATATCTTGTTCTTCTTTGTTAACGTAGAAATCTGCAACCACCACGAAGAGCCAAACCAGCATATGAACATACAGGAATGAGAAAGTAATAATAAGAGCTAATAAAAAGCAAACATTAATGGTGTGTATGGAATCATGCATATACCTGGAGATGAAGCCGTTCTCTTTCCACTGCAAGTTTCGTGACCAATTCAGTAATAACTTTAGTTCTGAGACTAATGTCCTTGATGGTTGCTACTTTCACATGGTTAGCTTCATGTAACGAGCTCTCTAGGCGTTCAACTCGACCTCTCAGAAACGATAGCTCTTCACTAAGTTCTAAATTGGTGTCTGCTAATAATGCACACTTTGATTCAGCATTTAGGGCTCTGGTTTCAGATTTTGAAACCTTTCCTTTCAAATCTTCAATCATATGTTCCATGTCAGATACTGTAGATTTCAGCATACCCTGCTGTTCAGCAAAGGCAGCAACTGATGCCTTGGCATGCTCCAACTGGGCATTTGACTCCGACAATTCCCTCTCCAAAAGACGGGCCTTATCCGGACCCTGGCTTTTAACAGAGCTTAACTCCCCACTGAGCTCTACATTATCTTTTGTTAACTGCATGCACCTTACTTCGGCATTTTGCGCTCTATTTTCAGCTCTTAGGACATCAGCTTTGAGATTCTTAATGACACTTTCCAGTGTGCTTAGCTCAGTGAGCGTCACATTCTCTTTTTCCTGACTTACTTCTGATGATACCTTCTCCAGCAACAACTGTGAATTAGATTCATTGAAATGTTTTTCTAGCTCTTCAACCTGATGCTGCAAGGATAACAATTCAAGGTTTGATCGTGCCTCATTCTGCACAGCTTCTTCAGTTTCAACCTTTTTACTCTCTTCTTGCATCTTCTCTTGGTTTAATTTCAGAGAAGACAGTTCCATCAAGCTGCGTTCTAACTTTGAATTGAGATCATCTTCTCTAGATCTTGATGCACTTAAATGGACCTGTATGGTATTAAGTTCATTTATAAGTTCCCTGGAAGTTCCCAGGAGTATCTCAGAAGCATTTTCTGCTTCAAACAACCTCCCCGAATTTGTTTCTGTTAATTCCTCTAGAAAAGATGCTTCTTGTGTTTGGAGACGAAGCTTCATTTTAAGTTCTTCTACAGCATATCTTGAATCAGAGAGCTTCTTTTCAAGATCTAGCTCACTTGCTATGGATTGCTCTAACATCTGCAGAACATTTCTTCGTTCATCTTCTGTATGCATGCTAGTGACGGATGACATATGACCATTTTCACACACACCATGTTCAGCAATTCCTGTACAAGAGCGGTTAGAAAGGGATCCAATTGATGCATAATAGGGATAAGTGAGCATTTACCTGCTTGGTCACTGGAAAATTCAATGGGTTTCTCAAACTTTGCAGACTCCTTTCTGATATCAGCAATTAGATCCTGCATCTGTTTCAAAGAAGCCATAGCAGCATCCAGCTTAGCTTTAACCTTGCCTCCAGATTCTTCGTCATAAACCTTGTCCTCAACATTTTTAGCATCAATCTGAAGAGAACTGATCATGTCATCTAACTCTTGGACTTCTGCATCGAGAATACCATACAAGGTGTCCAACTCGAAGGCATCCTCAGCAGTCTCAGAAGAAACAGATCCACTTTCCAAGGTAAGAGGCTCAAACTCAGTAGCTCGGCGAGCTATTTCCATCACCAACATCTCCAAATTTAGCAATTTCTCAGAGGCAAATGCAAGGTCGAGTTCTACTCTTGTAATACTTTCCATGTTGGTTCCTACTGCATTCATCCTATCTCCCGGAGACAGGGAATTTTCTTTGGCAAGAACATCATTTATAGTGTTCTCGGCACTCATAATTCCTTGTGTGCTACCTACACATGAAAGTCGCATAAAAAACAAGATACTGATATGAGATACAAGCAATAGGCAATACAGAAGATTAAAATAGACAAATATGAAAGAGAACCAGATGAGCAACAAAAACCAGAGCACGACAATGTATCTAGCTTATAAATAAATTCCATTTTCACCCCTTTGTTGTGACAATGTGACGACTTTACCCCATCTTATTATTTTCCACAAACTGAAAAGCTAGATCCATTCATCAGGACGACATGACAGGACAGCTGACTGGGCAGACAACTCGGACATGTATGGGCATACCAAATGCCAAATTTCGTCAAATTCAACTAAATTATAGTACGAGATAGTGTCAGTTTTGCAGACACAGGCCCGCCTTGAGTTTGCGGAAAATAATAAAACGGGATAAGGGCCTGTCACAAGGTCAAAACTAAGTATTAGTATGTGGCAAGGATATCAGCTCATAAAATGTTCAGATATCAATCCAAGAGGACTACTGAACCCACAGGAATCAGCTACCCCAGGTAGCTAGCAATATGTATTATGGAATTGGCTCTGCTCTGACGGAGCGCAGATCTCTCGGTGTGCCGGCACACCGAGAGATCGCCGTGGTCAGTGGGATTGAACTGAAAATAATCACTAGATCGTTGACAGAGTGCCGTGCAATCCGATATGAATATGAACAATAATCATTTCGCAAAATTGAACTAAACTTGGTCTCACCGTACCGCTCCCAAACACAAGAACAGCAAGCACACAGCATACAAACACTACACACTCTTCGTATATATAGTACGTCTGACTGCAGGTAGAAACAAAGAGTTTGTATACCTCCGACTGAAGGGGGAAAAAATCACACGACTTGTGCTGCTTGCTCCTGCTGAGCTGCTCGGCCGCTGCAATCAGTCACACAAGTGAGGGAGATAGATCAGTACCAAGCTGATGCAATCAGAGTAGAGCCCCGTGCTCAGCGGCCGCGTGCATCAGGCCGCCGCCCCGGGCATCGCCCAGCCCGCGCGCCGCGCCGGGCCCTAAGCCGCCGTTGCGGCGGAGGCGGGAGAGGGAATGGGAGCGGGGGAAATGGGCCGAGGGCGGGCGCACGCACCTGCGTCCTGCCGTCGCCGGAGCTCCACGATCTGGCCGCCGCCGTCGCCGCGGCGCGAGATGGACAGAGAGGGAAGAAAAAGCGAGATGCAGTAGCTGTCTAGGCTAGTCGACGGACAGAGGAAAAATCGCAGCTTTTCTGCTGTGACGGGGAATCAACGATCCATCCTTTCTGTGGCCCCACCGGTTGAAGGGCCCCTTGAACATAGTTCTCGGCCTTTACACCGTGAAGGAAAAAAAAGAGCTTTCTCCAGCCTTTATATTTTATTAGGGGGCTGCTACGCGTCGGCCGAGGATCCGCCGCCTCGCGAGCCATCAGATCCCACACAATTTTACGGTTGAACGTCTTGCTCTACTTTGCAACAAACGCCTTGTTGCGGAAACATTTGCAAAGTGGTTGTGTTGCGGATTTTATTTTTTGCAACATAGATTGTGTCATGGGATTTTTTTTTGAAACATAGATTGTCTCACGGGAATTTTTTCTTTGCAACAAAGGTTGTGTTGTGGAAAGAAAAGGGATATTCCCTTTTGCTCCTACGTGCATATGCACCCATTGTCGAAATACACATTTCGAAAAGTTGAAAAATTCGGAACAAAAATCTCGCGTGTATATCCGGACATTTTATGTCCGTTCACAAGGTTTCGGTGAAAAACGACGTTTTTTGCGGCTTGTGTAAAAAAGACAATTTCTGATGCTTCATTCTAACTATTCACGAGGCATTTCTTTATCTTTTTTACACAAGCCACAAAAAACGTCGTTTTTCACCGAAACCTTGTGAACGGACATAAAATGTCCGGATATACACGCGGGATTTTTGTTCCGAATTTTCCAACTTTTCAAAATGTGTGTTTTCGACAATGGGTGCATATGCACCTAGGAGCAAAAACGCCGCGTCCGGAAAGAAAATATATTCACTTTTTTTTTGCAACATTGATAACGTTTCAGGAATCCTTTTGCAACAAGGACGATGTTGCAAAAAACTTTGCAATGAAAGATGATGTCGCAACACCACCGCCGTCGCCATTTGCAATGATGATCGTTGTTGCAGAAACTCGTCGGTCAGTGGCCGCACGGCCTGGTGAGCACATGCACGAGGCCGAGGCGGTTTAGGGCTTTAGGCGGAGGTCGGCGCGGGGTCGCGGCGCTCCTGGATGCCGGACCGAGGGGATGCGCGCGGAGGCGGTGAGTTCCTAGTGGCGGCGCAGTGGAGGCCGACGACCGATGGCGGAATCTGGTGGTGGAGGTCGGCCATGGCAACCATTGTTTCTGGATCTGTAACTAGTTGAGTCCAGGAGGTCACCGCCAACGGAGACTTGGTCGTCGTCACCACCGCAGGGGATCTACACCCGCTTGTCCCGTTAATCCTGCGACGACGGCGTTGCAGGATCCAGCTGTCGTTGCTCTTCCCAATCCCAGCCGCTGCAGGATCTAACTCCTTGTCCGTTTTGCAACAAAGGCCTGGTTGTAGTCTGCTTTCTGAAACAAGGGTGGAGTTGCAAGAATATGAAGTAGGTGGAGGTTGACTCCCGAACGTTGGATGAAAAACCAATCCGATGGACAAGGAGGCGGCGGACGCTCGCCTAAAATCGGTCGGTTAAAGGTAAACATTTCCCTTTTAAATTAGAGAAAACAAGTTAAAATAGACTCTCGTATTGTAAAAAAAACTCCCTGTGATTTTTTTAACCTAGAGTTGTACTTCTTTTTCGGGTACTAGGACCATGCAGGTGCGTTGCAACGAGATATAGATATTCTAGTATGTTAGGTTGTGACTTACACTTCATGAGAATAATGTCTATCAAATCCTACTTGTGATTTACACTTCATGAGAAATTTGGTAAGTGAACTGAAGTGGAATTGGTTCAAAAGGTCGTACAGGAAAGTTGGATGAATGGTTGGTGGGAAGGAAAGTGAGAATGGAACCTTACATTTTTTAGGACATTTCAACTTTCGGCTTTCTCTCCTGCATGCACAACACCATCGTCGACTTATTGACACTCCACCTTCGGCCATCCCTTGTCATCGCATGGCCTCTCTCAACCCCACGCCGACCCATTTCAGGTCACCACTAAGCTCCCCTTGCAGCCCCGAGTCATCTTCGATTTGTGCAACATCGGTGTATGAGCATCCTACCTCCTCTGCTCAGCACTGGACGCCTACTCCAGCAGCCCATGCCGACTTCACACGCTCTAGCTCTGAAGGGCATGTCGAAGACGACGCGGGCGGTGCTCCTCCTCCACCCTTCATGGCCATCGTCACGTGCGTCTGGAGCGTCTCCCTCCTCCACACCACCATTGACTGTATGGCTCGTGACAAACAAGAGGAGAATATGGGATTGCTTATGACACTGATGAGTGGGCTCCATTTTTGTCATTGTCTATGCATAAAAACATAAAGTTCCTCTAATTACGGTTCGCCATCCCGCCCTTGATCGCCATAATTTATGGAGGACGCTCAATATGGTGCCCATATGCCTCCATATTTAGGCCCGGTCATTGGTTTGGAGCGTCCTCCATACGCCAACCTCTAGTGCACGCGGGCACTAGTAGAAAACAGGGCTTTGGTTCGGCCAGAAAAGAGCATTAATCCCGGTTGCATTACGAACCGGGACTAATGTGAGCATTAGTCCCGGTTCGAGCGGCTAGGGCACCGTACAGGCATTAGTCCCGGTTCAAATGGGACCTTTAGTCCCGGTTGGTGCCACGAACCGGGACTAAAGGGTGCGATGCCCATTAGTACCGGTTCGTGGCACCAACCGGTACTAAAGGTTAGACCTTTAGTCCCGGTTCGAGCCACCAACCGGTACTAATGGGGTTTGAGGAATTATTACCGGTTCATGGCACGAACCGGTACTAAAGGTCCCATTTTCAAACTCTACCCCCCGGGATCGCCTTTTCAGTTTTGTAAAAAGCAAAAGAAAATGATAAAAACTTCAAAAATTTAAATCCTTCCAGATGTAGTTATGTTACTACATGTACTAGTTAAGAAAATTTAAAAACTTAAATTTGGACATGTTTTACAAAAAGTGTAGGGAAAATGTAAAACGGCTATAACTTTTGCATACGATGTCAGAAAAAAAGTATAATATATCAAAATGTTCAGCACGAAAATTATAGATTTGACCAAAAATCCGCACAAAAAAAGTATAATTATTTTAGTTTTTTTGAATTTTGGTCAAATCTGGTCAAACTGTGGTCAAACTAATTATTCAAAAAATATTAGTGTTACTAAATAATTATTTCAGTTTTTTGAATTTTGGTCAAATCTGGTCAAACTATGGTCAAACTATGGTCAAACTACTTATTCAAGAAATATTAGTGTTACTAAATAATTATTGTTTTTTAGAACAATAGTTTCAAACTCAAACAATGAAATGTGTGACTTCATGCTCAAGCTAAATTCCTGAGGGTTAATAGGATTGACATCTTACTATTGTCAGGAAAACAACAAGTGCAGACTTGGAAACGAGGGAGAATAGAACCCGGAAATTAAGCGTGCTCAGGCTGGAGTAGTGAGAGGATGGGTGACCGTCCGGGAAGTTAGATGATTTAGAATGATGAGGGGTGATTAGAGATTAGAGGTTAAATTGAGCAGTGATGAGGGGTGATTAGAGATTAGAGGTTAAAATAATTCAGAAATTTGAAAATAAAAAAAATCAAAAACAAATTCAAAAAAAGTTAAAAAAAATCATAAAATTTCTTTAGTACTGGTTGGTGTTACCAACCGGGACTAAAGGTGGACCTCCAGGCAGCGGCCACGTGGGAGGGCCTTTAGTCCCGGTTCGTGGCTTTAGTAACGACCCTTTAGTCCCGATTCCAGAACAGGGACTAAAGGCCCTTATGAACCGGGACTAACGGCCCTTTTTTACTAGTGGGGGGGGGGGGGGAGGGGGGTGACCACCCTCCTCCACCTTCCCCGCGACCCATCTCCTCTCCTTGCCAATGGCGCAATTGGCCATGACACCAGGAAATGTGCTGGTTAGTGGCAGTTGTGGCGTGCCAACCGTCTGCGGCCTCTCCCGCCACATTTTCTTGGTGCCTGTCACATATTATTCATCGTCTGCGGCTATAGAAATGGCGTCACCATGGCCAAATAGCTCACAACAACCACTTCCAGCACCACTGCCCATAGCCACTTTATCCCTCCAGGTTGCCATGTCGCTTCCCCTTTGGTCGGACTGGGTTCCGCTCTTAGAGGAGGAGAGAATGGTGGACCAGGAGCAAGAGGAGGAGGCCTCCCTCATCACCAAGAAGAAGGAGGAGGATCGTCATAATGCGCTGAAGACTACACATGCGGATCCTTCCCTCGATATGTGCCCGGATTGGAATCCCAGTATACACTCCATTATTTGGGATATCTAGCAAAGGTAGATGCATATCCCATATGAGCAGCCGAGGGCTCGCCCACGCAGCTCATATCAAGCACCACGTGCTCCCTGTCGCCTCTCTGTTGCTAATCGACTTTTCCACTCCTATCCAATGTTATCTCGAAGTAATGTTATACTTGATGTAATGAATCTATCTATCTATATATTTGAGTTTCATTAAACTGTTCATTAGTTATTCATCACAAATATTTAATTTACACATTAATTGAACTAAGTTCCAAATTATATAGGAATTGCTCTAGCCATGTTTTGCTGCAGACATGCTTTTTCCCCGGGGCATTTGTTCTGCTGGTTTTTTTGGGGTGTTGTTTCCCCTCATGTAGTATGTACTATTATTTGTGGTTGCTTCTCTAGTTTTTGTCGTTAGCATCAGATGCAGCGGCTTATGGTGAGGTGATCACAAGACACTATGCTTTTGTTTTTCTGTTTCATTATCGTTTGATAGTGGAACCCAATCCATTTTTTGGGATCTTGCATTTTGAAATGTTAGATGAGCACTATACGGCTTCAATCAAGGCAGATTTATTCCCACGTCGCATGTCTTGCAAAGAAACTCCTCTAAATAAAACCTCTACTGGCTCTAGTCAATTGCATAGAACCACCACAACCATGCCACCACTCGTACAAAATACAGATTTGCAGAGCACTAGCAATTTTGCACCGTGCGAAAAAAGGTTTTCCTTTTTGTAAAAGTTATAAAAAAAAACTGCTGCCTAGCCAAATCTTCTAAGCCCCAGTACTTTTGATGATTTTCTACCGGTACTAATGAGCTACTTAGGGTTATTCATATCCAGAGACGAAACCAAATTCAACTGTTCGGAACCACCATTTGTTCCGGAGTTGCCGACCCACATATTCCACTTTGACATACCTCCTCTTTGCATCGGCACTTCCGAGCATAACATTTCATTCGGCACTTGGCAACCGTCTCGGTTTGCTTCTCTGCTGGTCACAACATAAGTTCGGTACCTCCATCTTCCTTTCGCCCGAAACTTCTGAGCCGTGACTTAGCTCTTTTCTGCGGGATTTCTCATTCTAGCAACTGCTGTGTTTTGTGGGGCACTACCGAGAAATCAGTTCCACCAGCACTCCGAGTTGCTCTATCTTTACAGAAAAGGTGCTGCATTTTTGCGTTTGAATAAAGAGGAACACTTTGGAATCCTCTCCTTGCCAATGGCGCAAATGGCCATGACACCAGGAAATGTGCTGGTTAGTGGCAGTTGTGGCGTGCCAACCGTCTGCGGCCTCTCCCGCCACATTTTCTTGGTGCCTGTCACATATTATTCATCGTCTGCGGCTATAGAAATGGCGTCACCATGGCCAAATAGCTCACAACAACCACTTCCAGCACCGCTGCCCATAGCCACTTTATCCCTCCAGGTTGCCATGTCGCTTCCCCTCTGGTCGGACTGGGTTCCGCTCTCAGAGGAGGAGAGAATGGTGGACCAGGAGCAAGAGGAGGAGGCCTCCCTCATCACCAAGAAGAAGGAGGAGGATCGTCATAATGCGCTGAAGACTACACATGCGGATCCTTCCCTCGATATGTGCCCGGATTGGAATCCCAGTATACACTCCATTATTTGGGATATCTAGCAAAGGTAGATGCATATCCCATATGAGCAGCCGAGGGCTCGCCCACGCAGCTCATATCAAGCACCACGTGCTCCCTGTCGCCTCTCTGTTGCTAATCGACTTTTCCACTCCTATCCAATGTTATCTCGAAGTAATGTTATACTTGATGTAATGAATCTATCTATCTATATATTTGAGTTTCATTAAACTGTTCATTAGTTATTCATCACAAATATTTAATTTACACATTAATTGAACTAAGTTCCGAATTATATAGGAATTGCTCTAGCCATGTTTTGCTGCAGACATGCTTTTTCCCCGGGGCATTTGTTCTGCTGGTTTTTTTGGGGTGTTGTTTCCCCTCATGTAGTATGTACTATTATTTGTGGTTGCTTCTCTAGTTTTTGTCGTTAGCATCAGATGCAGCGGCTTATGGTGAGGTGATCACAAGACACTATGCTTTTGTTTTTCTGTTTCATTATCGTTTGATAGTGGAACCCAATCCATTTTTTGGGATCTTGCATTTTGAAATGTTAGATGAGCACTATACGGCTTCAATCAAGGCAGATTTATTCCCACGTCGCATGTCTTGCAAAGAAACTCCTCTAAATAAAACCTCTACTGGCTCTAGTCAATTGCATAGAACCACCACAACCATGCCACCACTCGTACAAAATACAGATTTGCAGAGCACTAGCAATTTTGCACCGTGCGAAAAAAGGTTTTCCTTTTTGTAAAAGTTATAAAAAAAAACTGCTGCCTAGCCAAATCTTCTAAGCCCCAGTACTTTTGATGATTTTCTACCGGTACTAATGAGCTACTTAGGGTTATTCATATCCAGAGACGAAACCAAATTCAACTGTTCGGAACCACCATTTGTTCCGGAGTTGCCGACCCACATATTCCACTTTGACATACCTCCTCTTTGCATCGGCACTTCCGAGCATAACATTTCATTCGGCACTTGGCAACCGTCTCGGTTTGCTTCTCTGCTGGTCACAACATAAGTTCGGTACCTCCATCTTCCTTTCGCCCGAAACTTCTGAGCCGTGACTTAGCTCTTTTCTGCGGGATTTCTCATTCTAGCAACTGCTGTGTTTTGTGGGGCACTACCGAGAAATCAGTTCCACCAGCACTCCGAGTTGCTCTATCTTTACAGAAAAGGTGCTGCATTTTTGCGTTTGAATAAAGAGGAACACTTTGGAATCCTCTCCTTGCCAATGGCGCAAATGGCCATGACACCAGGAAATGTGCTGGTTAGTGGCAGTTGTGGCGTGCCAACCGTCTGCGGCCTCTCCCGCCACATTTTCTTGGTGCCTGTCACATATTATTCATCGTCTGCGGCTATAGAAATGGCGTCACCATGGCCAAATAGCTCACAACAACCACTTCCAGCACCGCTGCCCATAGCCACTTTATCCCTCCAGGTTGCCATGTCGCTTCCCCTCTGGTCGGACTGGGTTCCGCTCTCAGAGGAGGAGAGAATGGTGGACCAGGAGCAAGAGGAGGAGGCCTCCCTCATCACCAAGAAGAAGGAGGAGGATCGTCATAATGCGCTGAAGACTACACATGCGGATCCTTCCCTCGATATGTGCCCGGATTGGAATCCCAGTATACACTCCATTATTTGGGATATCTAGCAAAGGTAGATGCATATCCCATATGAGCAGCCGAGGGCTCGCCCACGCAGCTCATATCAAGCACCACGTGCTCCCTGTCGCCTCTCTGTTGCTAATCGACTTTTCCACTCCTATCCAATGTTATCTCGAAGTAATGTTATACTTGATGTAATGAATCTATCTATCTATATATTTGAGTTTCATTAAACTGTTCATTAGTTATTCATCACAAATATTTAATTTACACATTAATTGAACTAAGTTCCGAATTATATAGGAATTGCTCTAGCCATGTTTTGCTGCAGACATGCTTTTTCCCCGGGGCATTTGTTCTGCTGGTTTTTTTGGGGTGTTGTTTCCCCTCATGTAGTATGTACTATTATTTGTGGTTGCTTCTCTAGTTTTTGTCGTTAGCATCAGATGCAGCGGCTTATGGTGAGGTGATCACAAGACACTATGCTTTTGTTTTTCTGTTTCATTATCGTTTGATAGTGGAACCCAATCCATTTTTTGGGATCTTGCATTTTGAAATGTTAGATGAGCACTATACGGCTTCAATCAAGGCAGATTTATTCCCACGTCGCATGTCTTGCAAAGAAACTCCTCTAAATAAAACCTCTACTGGCTCTAGTCAATTGCATAGAACCACCACAACCATGCCACCACTCGTACAAAATACAGATTTGCAGAGCACTAGCAATTTTGCACCGTGCGAAAAAAGGTTTTCCTTTTTGTAAAAGTTATAAAAAAAAACTGCTGCCTAGCCAAATCTTCTAAGCCCCAGTACTTTTGATGATTTTCTACCGGTACTAATGAGCTACTTAGGGTTATTCATATCCAGAGACGAAACCAAATTCAACTGTTCGGAACCACCATTTGTTCCGGAGTTGCCGACCCACATATTCCACTTTGACATACCTCCTCTTTGCATCGGCACTTCCGAGCATAACATTTCATTCGGCACTTGGCAACCGTCTCGGTTTGCTTCTCTGCTGGTCACAACATAAGTTCGGTACCTCCATCTTCCTTTCGCCCGAAACTTCTGAGCCGTGACTTAGCTCTTTTCTGCGGGATTTCTCATTCTAGCAACTGCTGTGTTTTGTGGGGCACTACCGAGAAATCAGTTCCACCAGCACTCCGAGTTGCTCTATCTTTACAGAAAAGGTGCTGCATTTTTGCGTTTGAATAAAGAGGAACACTTTGGAATCCTCTCCTTGCCAATGGCGCAAATGGCCATGACACCAGGAAATGTGCTGGTTAGTGGCAGTTGTGGCGTGCCAACCGTCTGCGGCCTCTCCCGCCACATTTTCTTGGTGCCTGTCACATATTATTCATCGTCTGCGGCTATAGAAATGGCGTCACCATGGCCAAATAGCTCACAACAACCACTTCCAGCACCGCTGCCCATAGCCACTTTATCCCTCCAGGTTGCCATGTCGCTTCCCCTCTGGTCGGACTGGGTTCCGCTCTCAGAGGAGGAGAGAATGGTGGACCAGGAGCAAGAGGAGGAGGCCTCCCTCATCACCAAGAAGAAGGAGGAGGATCGTCATAATGCGCTGAAGACTACACATGCGGATCCTTCCCTCGATATGTGCCCGGATTGGAATCCCAGTATACACTCCATTATTTGGGATATCTAGCAAAGGTAGATGCATATCCCATATGAGCAGCCGAGGGCTCGCCCACGCAGCTCATATCAAGCACCACGTGCTCCCTGTCGCCTCTCTGTTGCTAATCGACTTTTCCACTCCTATCCAATGTTATCTCGAAGTAATGTTATACTTGATGTAATGAATCTATCTATCTATATATTTGAGTTTCATTAAACTGTTCATTAGTTATTCATCACAAATATTTAATTTACACATTAATTGAACTAAGTTCCGAATTATATAGGAATTGCTCTAGCCATGTTTTGCTGCAGACATGCTTTTTCCCCGGGGCATTTGTTCTGCTGGTTTTTTTGGGGTGTTGTTTCCCCTCATGTAGTATGTACTATTATTTGTGGTTGCTTCTCTAGTTTTTGTCGTTAGCATCAGATGCAGCGGCTTATGGTGAGGTGATCACAAGACACTATGCTTTTGTTTTTCTGTTTCATTATCGTTTGATAGTGGAACCCAATCCATTTTTTGGGATCTTGCATTTTGAAATGTTAGATGAGCACTATACGGCTTCAATCAAGGCAGATTTATTCCCACGTCGCATGTCTTGCAAAGAAACTCCTCTAAATAAAACCTCTACTGGCTCTAGTCAATTGCATAGAACCACCACAACCATGCCACCACTCGTACAAAATACAGATTTGCAGAGCACTAGCAATTTTGCACCGTGCGAAAAAAGGTTTTCCTTTTTGTAAAAGTTATAAAAAAAAACTGCTGCCTAGCCAAATCTTCTAAGCCCCAGTACTTTTGATGATTTTCTACCGGTACTAATGAGCTACTTAGGGTTATTCATATCCAGAGACGAAACCAAATTCAACTGTTCGGAACCACCATTTGTTCCGGAGTTGCCGACCCACATATTCCACTTTGACATACCTCCTCTTTGCATCGGCACTTCCGAGCATAACATTTCATTCGGCACTTGGCAACCGTCTCGGTTTGCTTCTCTGCTGGTCACAACATAAGTTCGGTACCTCCATCTTCCTTTCGCCCGAAACTTCTGAGCCGTGACTTAGCTCTTTTCTGCGGGATTTCTCATTCTAGCAACTGCTGTGTTTTGTGGGGCACTACCGAGAAATCAGTTCCACCAGCACTCCGAGTTGCTCTATCTTTACAGAAAAGGTGCTGCATTTTTGCGTTTGAATAAAGAGGAACACTTTGGAATCCTCTCCTTGCCAATGGCGCAAATGGCCATGACACCAGGAAATGTGCTGGTTAGTGGCAGTTGTGGCGTGCCAACCGTCTGCGGCCTCTCCCGCCACATTTTCTTGGTGCCTGTCACATATTATTCATCGTCTGCGGCTATAGAAATGGCGTCACCATGGCCAAATAGCTCACAACAACCACTTCCAGCACCGCTGCCCATAGCCACTTTATCCCTCCAGGTTGCCATGCCGCTTCCCCTCTGGTCGGACTGGGTTCCGCTCTCAGAGGAGGAGAGAATGGTGGACCAGGAGCAAGAGGAGGAGGCCTCCCTCATCACCAAGAAGAAGGAGGAGGATCGTCATAATGCGCTGAAGACTACACATGCGGATCCTTCCCTCGATATGTGCCCGGATTGGAATCCCAGTATACACTCCATTATTTGGGATATCTAGCAAAGGTAGATGCATATCCCATATGAGCAGCCGAGGGCTCGCCCACGCAGCTCATATCAAGCACCACGTGCTCCCTGTCGCCTCTCTGTTGCTAATCGACTTTTCCACTCCTATCCAATGTTATCTCGAAGTAATGTTATACTTGATGTAATGAATCTATCTATCTATATATTTGAGTTTCATTAAACTGTTCATTAGTTATTCATCACAAATATTTAATTTACACATTAATTGAACTAAGTTCCGAATTATATAGGAATTGCTCTAGCCATGTTTTGCTGCAGACATGCTTTTTCCCCGGGGCATTTGTTCTGCTGGTTTTTTTGGGGTGTTGTTTCCCCTCATGTAGTATGTACTATTATTTGTGGTTGCTTCTCTAGTTTTTGTCGTTAGCATCAGATGCAGCGGCTTATGGTGAGGTGATCACAAGACACTATGCTTTTGTTTTTCTGTTTCATTATCGTTTGATAGTGGAACCCAATCCATTTTTTGGGATCTTGCATTTTGAAATGTTAGATGAGCACTATACGGCTTCAATCAAGGCAGATTTATTCCCACGTCGCATGTCTTGCAAAGAAACTCCTCTAAATAAAACCTCTACTGGCTCTAGTCAATTGCATAGAACCACCACAACCATGCCACCACTCGTACAAAATACAGATTTGCAGAGCACTAGCAATTTTGCACCGTGCGAAAAAAGGTTTTCCTTTTTGTAAAAGTTATAAAAAAAAACTGCTGCCTAGCCAAATCTTCTAAGCCCCAGTACTTTTGATGATTTTCTACCGGTACTAATGAGCTACTTAGGGTTATTCATATCCAGAGACGAAACCAAATTCAACTGTTCGGAACCACCATTTGTTCCGGAGTTGCCGACCCACATATTCCACTTTGACATACCTCCTCTTTGCATCGGCACTTCCGAGCATAACATTTCATTCGGCACTTGGCAACCGTCTCGGTTTGCTTCTCTGCTGGTCACAACATAAGTTCGGTACCTCCATCTTCCTTTCGCCCGAAACTTCTGAGCCGTGACTTAGCTCTTTTCTGCGGGATTTCTCATTCTAGCAACTGCTGTGTTTTGTGGGGCACTACCGAGAAATCAGTTCCACCAGCACTCCGAGTTGCTCTATCTTTACAGAAAAGGTGCTGCATTTTTGCGTTTGAATAAAGAGGAACACTTTGGAATCCTCTCCTTGCCAATGGCGCAAATGGCCATGACACCAGGAAATGTGCTGGTTAGTGGCAGTTGTGGCGTGCCAACCGTCTGCGGCCTCTCCCGCCACATTTTCTTGGTGCCTGTCACATATTATTCATCGTCTGCGGCTATAGAAATGGCGTCACCATGGCCAAATAGCTCACAACAACCACTTCCAGCACCGCTGCCCATAGCCACTTTATCCCTCCAGGTTGCCATGTCGCTTCCCCTCTGGTCGGACTGGGTTCCGCTCTCAGAGGAGGAGAGAATGGTGGACCAGGAGCAAGAGGAGGAGGCCTCCCTCATCACCAAGAAGAAGGAGGAGGATCGTCATAATGCGCTGAAGACTACACATGCGGATCCTTCCCTCGATATGTGCCCGGATTGGAATCCCAGTATACACTCCATTATTTGGGATATCTAGCAAAGGTAGATGCATATCCCATATGAGCAGCCGAGGGCTCGCCCACGCAGCTCATATCAAGCACCACGTGCTCCCTGTCGCCTCTCTGTTGCTAATCGACTTTTCCACTCCTATCCAATGTTATCTCGAAGTAATGTTATACTTGATGTAATGAATCTATCTATCTATATATTTGAGTTTCATTAAACTGTTCATTAGTTATTCATCACAAATATTTAATTTACACATTAATTGAACTAAGTTCCGAATTATATAGGAATTGCTCTAGCCATGTTTTGCTGCAGACATGCTTTTTCCCCGGGGCATTTGTTCTGCTGGTTTTTTTGGGGTGTTGTTTCCCCTCATGTAGTATGTACTATTATTTGTGGTTGCTTCTCTAGTTTTTGTCGTTAGCATCAGATGCAGCGGCTTATGGTGAGGTGATCACAAGACACTATGCTTTTGTTTTTCTGTTTCATTATCGTTTGATAGTGGAACCCAATCCATTTTTTGGGATCTTGCATTTTGAAATGTTAGATGAGCACTATACGGCTTCAATCAAGGCAGATTTATTCCCACGTCGCATGTCTTGCAAAGAAACTCCTCTAAATAAAACCTCTACTGGCTCTAGTCAATTGCATAGAACCACCACAACCATGCCACCACTCGTACAAAATACAGATTTGCAGAGCACTAGCAATTTTGCACCGTGCGAAAAAAGGTTTTCCTTTTTGTAAAAGTTATAAAAAAAAACTGCTGCCTAGCCAAATCTTCTAAGCCCCAGTACTTTTGATGATTTTCTACCGGTACTAATGAGCTACTTAGGGTTATTCATATCCAGAGACGAAACCAAATTCAACTGTTCGGAACCACCATTTGTTCCGGAGTTGCCGACCCACATATTCCACTTTGACATACCTCCTCTTTGCATCGGCACTTCCGAGCATAACATTTCATTCGGCACTTGGCAACCGTCTCGGTTTGCTTCTCTGCTGGTCACAACATAAGTTCGGTACCTCCATCTTCCTTTCGCCCGAAACTTCTGAGCCGTGACTTAGCTCTTTTCTGCGGGATTTCTCATTCTAGCAACTGCTGTGTTTTGTGGGGCACTACCGAGAAATCAGTTCCACCAGCACTCCGAGTTGCTCTATCTTTACAGAAAAGGTGCTGCATTTTTGCGTTTGAATAAAGAGGAACACTTTGGAATCCTCTCCTTGCCAATGGCGCAAATGGCCATGACACCAGGAAATGTGCTGGTTAGTGGCAGTTGTGGCGTGCCAACCGTCTGCGGCCTCTCCCGCCACATTTTCTTGGTGCCTGTCACATATTATTCATCGTCTGCGGCTATAGAAATGGCGTCACCATGGCCAAATAGCTCACAACAACCACTTCCAGCACCGCTGCCCATAGCCACTTTATCCCTCCAGGTTGCCATGTCGCTTCCCCTCTGGTCGGACTGGGTTCCGCTCTCAGAGGAGGAGAGAATGGTGGACCAGGAGCAAGAGGAGGAGGCCTCCCTCATCACCAAGAAGAAGGAGGAGGATCGTCATAATGCGCTGAAGACTACACATGCGGATCCTTCCCTCGATATGTGCCCGGATTGGAATCCCAGTATACACTCCATTATTTGGGATATCTAGCAAAGGTAGATGCATATCCCATATGAGCAGCCGAGGGCTCGCCCACGCAGCTCATATCAAGCACCACGTGCTCCCTGTCGCCTCTCTGTTGCTAATCGACTTTTCCACTCCTATCCAATGTTATCTCGAAGTAATGTTATACTTGATGTAATGAATCTATCTATCTATATATTTGAGTTTCATTAAACTGTTCATTAGTTATTCATCACAAATATTTAATTTACACATTAATTGAACTAAGTTCCGAATTATATAGGAATTGCTCTAGCCATGTTTTGCTGCAGACATGCTTTTTCCCCGGGGCATTTGTTCTGCTGGTTTTTTTGGGGTGTTGTTTCCCCTCATGTAGTATGTACTATTATTTGTGGTTGCTTCTCTAGTTTTTGTCGTTAGCATCAGATGCAACGGCTTATGGTGAGGTGATCACAAGACACTATGCTTTTGTTTTTCTGTTTCATTATCGTTTGATAGTGGAACCCAATCCATTTTTTGGGATCTTGCATTTTGAAATGTTAGATGAGCACTATACGGCTTCAATCAAGGCAGATTTATTCCCACGTCGCATGTCTTGCAAAGAAACTCCTCTAAATAAAACCTCTACTGGCTCTAGTCAATTGCATAGAACCACCACAACCATGCCACCACTCGTACAAAATACAGATTTGCAGAGCACTAGCAATTTTGCACCGTGCGAAAAAAGGTTTTCCTTTTTGTAAAAGTTATAAAAAAAAACTGCTGCCTAGCCAAATCTTCTAAGCCCCAGTACTTTTGATGATTTTCTACCGGTACTAATGAGCTACTTAGGGTTATTCATATCCAGAGACGAAACCAAATTCAACTGTTCGGAACCACCATTTGTTCCGGAGTTGCCGACCCACATATTCCACTTTGACATACCTCCTCTTTGCATCGGCACTTCCGAGCATAACATTTCATTCGGCACTTGGCAACCGTCTCGGTTTGCTTCTCTGCTGGTCACAACATAAGTTCGGTACCTCCATCTTCCTTTCGCCCGAAACTTCTGAGCCGTGACTTAGCTCTTTTCTGCGGGATTTCTCATTCTAGCAACTGCTGTGTTTTGTGGGGCACTACCGAGAAATCAGTTCCACCAGCACTCCGAGTTGCTCTATCTTTACAGAAAAGGTGCTGCATTTTTGCGTTTGAATAAAGAGGAACACTTTGGAATCCTCTCCTTGCCAATGGCGCAAATGGCCATGACACCAGGAAATGTGCTGGTTAGTGGCAGTTGTGGCGTGCCAACCGTCTGCGGCCTCTCCCGCCACATTTTCTTGGTGCCTGTCACATATTATTCATCGTCTGCGGCTATAGAAATGGCGTCACCATGGCCAAATAGCTCACAACAACCACTTCCAGCACCGCTGCCCATAGCCACTTTATCCCTCCAGGTTGCCATGTCGCTTCCCCTCTGGTCGGACTGGGTTCCGCTCTCAGAGGAGGAGAGAATGGTGGACCAGGAGCAAGAGGAGGAGGCCTCCCTCATCACCAAGAAGAAGGAGGAGGATCGTCATAATGCGCTGAAGACTACACATGCGGATCCTTCCCTCGATATGTGCCCGGATTGGAATCCCAGTATACACTCCATTATTTGGGATATATAGCAAAGGTAGATGCATATCCCATATGAGCAGCCGAGGGCTCGCCCACGCAGCTCATATCAAGCACCACGTGCTCCCTGTCGCCTCTCTGTTGCTAATCGACTTTTCCACTCCTATCCAATGTTATCTCGAAGTAATGTTATACTTGATGTAATGAATCTATCTATCTATATATTTGAGTTTCATTAAACTGTTCATTAGTTATTCATCACAAATATTTAATTTACACATTAATTGAACTAAGTTCCGAATTATATAGGAATTGCTCTAGCCATGTTTTGCTGCAGACATGCTTTTTCCCCGGGGCATTTGTTCTGCTGGTTTTTTTGGGGTGTTGTTTCCCCTCATGTAGTATGTACTATTATTTGTGGTTGCTTCTCTAGTTTTTGTCGTTAGCATTAGATGCAGCGGCTTATGGTGAGGTGATCACAAGACACTATGCTTTTGTTTTTCTGTTTCATTATCGTTTGATAGTGGAACCCAATCCATTTTTTGGGATCTTGCATTTTGAAATGTTAGATGAGCACTATACGGCTTCAATCAAGGCAGATTTATTCCCACGTCGCATGTCTTGCAAAGAAACTCCTCTAAATAAAACCTCTACTGGCTCTAGTCAATTGCATAGAACCACCACAACCATGCCACCACTCGTACAAAATACAGATTTGCAGAGCACTAGCAATTTTGCACCGTGCGAAAAAAGGTTTTCCTTTTTGTAAAAGTTATAAAAAAAACTGCTGCCTAGCCAAATCTTCTAAGCCCCAGTACTTTTGATGATTTTCTACCGGTACTAATGAGCTACTTAGGGTTATTCATATCCAGAGACGAAACCAAATTCAACTGTTCGGAACCACCATTTGTTCCAGAGTTGCTGACCCACATATTCCACTTTGACATACCTCCTCTTTGCATCGGCACTTCCGAGCATAACATTTCATTCGGCACTTGGCAACCGTCTCGGTTTGCTTCTCTGCTGGTCACAACATAAGTTCGGTACCTCCATCTTCCTTTCGCCCGAAACTTCTGAGCCGTGACTTAGCTCTTTTCTGCGGGATTTCTCATTCTAGCAACTGCTGTGTTTTGTGGGGCACTACCGAGAAATCAGTTCCACCAGCACTCCGAGTTGCTCCATCTTTACAGAAAAGGTGCTGCATTTTTGCGTTTGAATAAAGAGGAACACTTTGGAATCAAAAGTGGCTATACCCTCAAGCAAGCAAGAGAAAACTTCACTACTCAACCAATGCATATGGCCACGCGTGTTGCTTGATGTCATCCCGCCAGCAGAAGTTGACAATACCTGACCCGTAGCCATACGTGCATGGCTGCCCTGGTCTCATTGTGCACTCGGGCGAGAATGCGTGTCTCATTTATATAGAGTAAAGATCACCGATCATACATGACTAAAAAGATAGGAACAAAATACCAGCGCATGTTCCTTTTCTGCGACACCACCGAAGCGGCCACCAAACGGGAGGACGAGATTGAACTGCTGCTTTTTGTACTATTACTGTATATATACTGCTGAAAGAAGCAACACGTACATACACCGGCCCCTGTCCGTACGTTAAATCTTTTGTTTTAGTTGCTAAAAAAGAGAGGCCAGCCAGTGCGAGAGGCAAGTCGAGATAAAAAACGACTAAATAATCCGAGTAGTTGATAGCAAGCACCTACTTTGTTTCCTCCGTCTCATAATATATGGTGTTATTACAATGAATATATAAGAGTATATTAGAGCGAAGCGTCTGTGATGACCCTATCAACCTTATAAGACCCGCTGGTTCACTCTTTTAGACATTGGCGGATCTAGAGGGTGTGCCGGGTGTGCCGTGGCACACCCAGCATTTTGCAGATTTCTTTCACTACATGTCATCTTCTTCTGATTTTGTTGGTTTTACAGTACTAGAACTCAGTCACCTGAAGCTGTACACGTGCATGCAAACCTAGCAAACCATAGAAGTAGCTTGACTGATTTTTCTACTAGCAGCACTACGTGTGTGTCCAGCCAAGACTCCAGTATATACATGAGCCCGGTAGAAGCTAGCTAGACCAATTCCATCGATCAACTCGACGGAAACTCTAGCGGCAACTCGCGTGGATTGCAAACAGAAAAAGAAAAAAGAACTCTTCTATCTACCACGTTATTTTTTGAGACAACTTCGATCTACCACGTCATATTCTCAACGCTGACTCACAAATTTTCTCCTGCATCCGTTCACAGACAAAGAGGATTAGTAATATTATGTCCATTTTGTTGAGAACATGAGGTCAAAATAAAGAAGGCTGCAGCTGAAGGGCAAACCGAAGTTATTCTTGTGTATCTTTCATGTACGACTATTTGTATTGTAATTTCGCAAATTTGTAATTATTTTTCTGAAACATAATATTGCGAAACTTGATTGAGCTTTTTTTAATTGATTGAGCTATTTGTGTTATTCTTTTGCCATATATGATATGACACTTAGATTAGGCAGATTTTTTTAAAGTATGCACACCCTTCATTTTTTTTCTGGGTCCGCCACTGCTTTTAGATAAGCTCGCAGGGATAAGAACGTGCGTGCATGTGCTCATAAAAGTGAGTATACGCGTGTGTGTACATGCCATACTAATATAAACTCGTAACCACTGTCTTTTGGAGCACATTAACTGATATCGTGGTGATGAGCTGCTAGCTAGGATCCCATTGGTCGAACGAAAAGGTAGGTAGGCGATCTGAGAGCTGGCCGGTTCAAAAATATTCTGATTAGTAGCATAAGTACAGCAAGAAGATGGTGCTAATGTAGTGCAAGAGATCAAAGTTGGCATAATTTAGTCGGCGTATGTTTAGTCACTCAAGATGGAAGAGCCACGTACGCACGTGGTACGCCGTGCCTGTCCCGGTCTCTCAGGCACGAGCCGATATGGAGCGAAGTTTGATTTAAACCCTGAGATTGTGGAGCTCGACGAAAAAAGGATCCTCATGTCTAAATCCTTGAAATAAGTACCCTGACCTCGTTAATCCCGGCCGTTTTCGACCTCGTGGCCGTACCCAAATGAGGATTGCTACCTGGCATCGGCATGGACCGGGATCGGTGAGTTAATCCCAAGAAATTAAACATGCACTACAAAAAATACACTTCCGTGATGATACATGTTTGTCACAGTAGGTCGCGTTTTCTGTCATGCATGTACATCCATGACAAATTTATGACAGAATCAAGATAGTCATACCTGTGCTGTCGTAGAAGTGTTCCATGACATTGCCAAAATTATCATCACAGAAGTGTCCACTTCCATGACGATAAATCGCGCGTCACAGAAGTGCTTTCGTCAAGGATGACCGACACGTGGCATCCACCGTAACGGAACGCCGTTAAGCTATCGGGTCGGGTTTTGGATCCGATAACCCGTTAACAGCCCCGACCAATGGAGATTTTCCACGTGTAAAATCATCATTGGCTGGAGGAAACACGTGTCGGCTCATCGTTGGGAGTTGGGACAGATGTCATCCACTCATTGGACGGAAGGCGCCTATGATACGTCGACACGTGGCACGGCCCAACAGAGGCCCATTCCTGTGAAAAGGCCGGCCCGTTTGACTTGGTCAAAAGGTGGCGGGCCGGCCCATGGAAAGCCTGTTAACGGCCTGTTCGCATATAGCCCATTTACAGCCCGCTAACCCAAGGCCCGTTACGCCCTATCCGAATTAGGCCCAGTAGCGTCATCTGGGCCATCCAATATGATTCCAGCCCGTTTTCACTTCTGGCCCATGTATGGCCCATGACGTCTTTCAGCCCATATGAGGCCCTATGTAACTCTTGGCCTATTAACGGCCCGTGGTGAAACTGGCCCGTAATGAACAGTGTATCACTTTACACCCATTAACGGCCCGTGGTGAAACTGGCCCGTAATGAACAGTGTATCACTTTATACCCATTAACGGCCCGTGGTGAAACTGGCCCGTAATGAACAGTGTATCACTTTATACCCATTAACGGCCCGTTATTCCGTTGGGCCGTTTCCAGCCCATGTTATCTTTCGGCCTTCTCAGAGCCCATTTATTCTTGGGCTCATTTCCAGCATTCGTTTACTTACGGCCCGTTACTGTCATTTTCTGCTTGTGGGCCAAATTCAGCCCGTGGTTACAGTCGGCCCGTTTGTGGTCCGTTAATACGTTGGGCCGTTTTCATAGCGTCATCAAATACGGCCTATTAACGATGGCCCGTTATGGTCGGCCCATGAACGGACGATTCCAACTCTAGCCCGTTTACGGCCATAATGCGGCCTGTTATTGGCCCATGTTTGGCCAATCGATCATACGGCCCGTATAAGGCCCATTGATGATACGGCCCGTAGAAGGCCCATTGTTTCTACGGCCCGTAGAAGGCCCATTGTTTCTACGGCCCGTAGAAGGCCTACTGTTTCTACGGCCCGTAGAAGGCCCACTGTTTCTACGGCCCGTAGGAGGCCCAGTGTCACTACAGTAAATATTAGCCCATGGTTATTGTGGCCTAGTTTTAAAAAATAGGTTATTGCAGCCACTAGCAAACCGCGGAAAAAGAACTGCACTGACTACAAGCAAACAAATAAACAAGACAACAAGGAAATAAATAAGCAAGCAACTTATGCTAGGCTATCACGGCTATTACACATATTACATCCACTGGGCATCAAAGTTCGCCACCAGTGCAAATATAGGGAACAAAGCAGCATATAAACGCCGCAGCAAAACAAGTCCAGAACTGAAACCACTTCAGAAGAGTTCAAGAAACAATATCCTGGGTACCCATAATGCTGGCAAGATGCTTAGCAAGCTTATTAACTTTCTCTTGTTTGGCGCTTAAATCCTCCAGCGCTTGCTGTTGCACAAGAAAGTACGCATCTGAATTCTGCAGGGACTTCCTCAGTCCTTCGGCTTCTTGCCGCAGCACAGCTGACTGATGCCTTTCAGCTTGTAGCTGAGACTGAAGAAGCCGAAGTGATTCAGGCAGCGAGTTCGAAGAGCTTGTGCCAGCGGTACTGGCCAGTAACTCGAACACTACATCAACGCAGGACTGTGGGGTTTTCTCACTGTCTACAAGATCGTTTTTATCACCTTTCTTGGAGACCAACAGGGTTGTCTCACTATCTTGAACCTTATCTGCATTACTTTCTCTACCATTGCATAGTGGGGTGCTCTTCTCCAATATTCTGTTTGCATACTACAAGAGAAACAAGCAGACACATCACAGGTTTAGCTTGTAGTATACGAAACTCATTTTGGTAAACCGGTTCAGTAGTAAGGTGGACAGGATAACAGCATGAAACAAACATATATCTATGTACTATGGTCACTGTATTGTCCATATCATTCTAGTTTATGTTCCCTAATCAAGATAGAGACACAGTTCAACTCATATATTTTTAAGACACAGCAGCATAGACAGAATATAAGTGTGAGAAACTACACAGCATTGGCAGCACTTGTAATGTGCATCACATGAGAACATAACTGTTTATACAACTTAAACTGAAATCAACATAGAGCAAGAAGTTAGAACAGCAATCCAGTTAAAGAAATAGGTTTAAAACATACCTGTTGCGCCATTGGAGTTTCAATTGGATCCTTCAAATTCGAAAGTAGTTGGTATGAGTAAATACAGTGATGCAACAGCAAAGGAGTATGGACCATAGCTACGGAATCTGACCTGAGAACAGTTGCTCTTCTGCTTTAAACGTGGAGTTTGGGTTAGCTGTGGTGGTCTTCGTGCTTTGGGCACTGCAGTAGCTTTACAAACTGCTCGTGTGGGGGTACTCTGTGGTGGACATGGTGCTTTGTCAACTATAAGTGGGTTACTATCCGCTGGGGTTGCGGTTAGATGGGTTGTAGCTGGTTCTCTGCCCAACGGTGTAAGTGTGCAATCTGGAAGAGTCTCGATTATGTGTGGTGGGGCTAGTTTGTGGGCCAGTACAACCATGGTTCTATCTGCATCGACGGGTAGCACTGTCTTTTGTGAAGAACGGGTTTTTGCTCCCTTAGATACTGCCATCACCCCCTCCAATTCAAATGGCTGATAAACAAGAAAAGAAATTGAACGTACAGACATTGTATGATAGACAGATGTGGTAATTCACATATATGTTGTCTAACCAAACAGGACAACATGACACAATTTCACATATATGATGCCTAACTAAACAGGATAGCATGACACAGTTTCAGATATATGATGGATAACTTAACAGGATATAATGGCATAATTCAACATATGATGAGTACCTAAACAGGATGACATGACAAAACTATATGATGTCTTTCTAAAATAGGTTGGGATGAAATAATTCACATACATGTTGTCTAAGTATACAGGATGGCATGATATAATTGACATAATTGATTCATATACTAAGCAGCTGGCACTCGCATGTATGATCTCTAAACTAAGCAGATAGAATTCAATATTGTGCATATGATGTCTAAACTAAGCAATGCAAGACACCATATGCATCATATGAGAAATATAAACATTGCAACTTAGAGCATACACCTCAGGTGGGATATAGGACTGGTCATCTGTCTCTGAATCCTCCTCTGAGGAGCTCCCTGTAACCATCGAGATATATGCTTCAACAGGTACCATTGCCTGCTCTGAAGACCTTGTTTTCACTCCAGATTTTTCCATAACCGGCTCAAATGGCTGATACACATGAAGAGTAGTTCAATATACACAGATTGTCGACAAATGGAATACGTAATGAAAAAAAAGATGGCATGAGATAATTCACATATATGATGCCTGGCTCCATGGCGGTGCATAATTCACATATATGATAACTGGCTGAAAAACATGGCATTGCATAATTCACATATCTGATATAGAAAGCAAACAGGAGGCATTCACACAAAGCATGTCTAATCTAAGCAGATGGCATGGCAATGCAAGACACCATATGCATGATATGAGCAATATAACCCAGCCAAGTTAGAGCATGCACCTCGGGGGGGGGGGATACGACTGGTCATCTCTCTCTGAATCCTCCTCTGAGGAGCTATCTGTAACCAGCAAGAAATCTGCATCGACAGGTAGCACTGACTGCTCAGAAGACCTTGTTTTCACTCCAGATTTTCCCATGACCGACTCAAATGGCTGATGCACAGGAAGAGTAGATGAATGTATAAACATTGTTGACAAATGGAATACATTATGGAAAAAATATGGCACAATACAATTCACATATACGATGACTGGCTAAACAGGATGGCATTGCATGATTCACGTATATGATGCCTGGCTAAAGAAGATGGCATTGCATAATTCCCATATACTCCCTCCGTTCCTAAATATTTGTCTTTTTAGAGATTTCAAATGGACTACCACATACGGATGTATATAGACATATTTTAGAGTGTAGATTCACTCATTTTGTTCCGTATGTAGTCACTTGTTGAAATCTCTAAAAAGACAAATATTTAGGAATGGTGGGAGTATGATATAGAAACCAAACAGGTGGCATTCACACAAAGCAAATCTAAACTAAGCTGATGACATATAAGATGTATAATGTAAGCAATGCAAGGCGCCATATGCATGATATGACCAACATCAGCATGCCAGGTTAGAGCAAACACCTCAGGTGGTAAACAGGCGTGGTCGGCTCCTTCTGAATCTCCATCTGAACAGTTATCTTCCTCTGGAATACAATCTGGAAATGCAGGAGGGGGGGGCACTTCGCCCACCATGGAGCGGCGTCTGCATGACATTATATTCGCACGCAACGGTCTTCTCTTTTTCTCTACATGTTCAGTACGATTGTGTACAATATCTGACATGCATAATAAAAAAATAGTTAGATTTTGTAAGGCCTAAGGGGTGCATGCAAAAATCAAGACTGATGGTAGCAAACGAGTGGATGGATCCAAAACTAATGATAGCAGGTAGATTATAGCTTCAGTTTAAAAAGATAGACAATGGATCATCTATTGTTTGTTGCCCACCCAACATGAACCACATAGAAGACCCCAGATGAACCAGATAGTAGACAGATACTATTCGTTGCTGGCTCGATATGAGACCCATGGGCAATTCAAAACTCAAGATTGAACGATAAAGTAGCAGGTAATAATAACCGATGTATAACGTAAGCAAACACGAAAGACTGCGACCTCTCTTCCGGAACTGTGTAGTCCTCAGGTTCATCTGCTCAGTCGATGATGGTAATGCAGTTGGCGTGGCTGCCGGCAACGGGGAAGATGATCTGAGGCGGCGAAAGGAAGTCTGCAGGGGGGATCTCTGCTGCAGTGAACGCTTCTGTCGATGGTGCACCTCAGGTGGGGTGGATGACGGCACGGCAGGAGCAGGACATAACACACAGAGTTTTCTTTGACGCCTATCTGAAAATGAAGTAAATCTGTAAGGGCTCCTTAGAATTGGAGGATTCTATAAACGCAGGGACAGGAAAAACACAGGAATAGGATAGGAATGCACGTGCAAAACAGAGCATTTGGAAACATAGGATTTCAGTCAACCTGGGTGTTTGGCTCACATGAATTGGAAGAACAGAGGAATGGAGAAACAAACTGATGCGACGAGTGTACAACCTCTTTGGCATAGCCTTGTGGACCTCAGCATCATTGGGTTGGACGTGGAGGATGGTGATGATGCTGGTGTGACTGTCGGAGGCGGGGAAGAAGATCCGAGGCCTCTGGAAACGGCGCCGAGGGTACTGCTCCGCTGTGATGGACGGTTCCGTCGTTGGAGCAGCTCCGCTAAGGTGTACGGCGACGAGGCTGAAGCATGACAAGACAGACAACGTTAATCTGAAGTGGGACCCTAATATCATCTGCAATAGATGATGTAAAATACATCACCAAAAAGTGCTAGATGTAAAACGCATCAGCCGCGCCACGGCCGCTCCGACAGATGCTGTAAGTACTGTTCACTCTGAACTTAACTGAAGAAAATGAACTTCACAGTCGAAACTGAATTTTACTGTCGAAACTGATTGAACTAGTAACAGAGCATTGCAATAGATGTTTAGGGCGTTCGAGCACTAGTAGCAGAGAAGCAGTGATCTAAATCAGCAGACGCTCGAGCAGGGAACGCACTAGCAGAGAGCAAGTCGTGCAGTAGCACCGCGAGCGAGTGCTAAAGCAGCAACTCCTGTAGCTGCCGGAGGTCGTGCAGCAGCAGCAGCGCAAGCGAGAGCAAGAGCAGAGCAGCAGCACGAACGAAAGCAGGAGCAGTGCAGCAGCGCGACCGACAGCAAGAACAGAGCCGCAGCGCGAGCGAGAGCCGGAGCAGCTGCAGCTAGTGCCGTTGTGGAAGTCGCCGCCGAGGAAGCAACGACATGGGGGAGAGACGCCGTGGATGATGTGGCCGGCGACGGCGCCGTCGATGGAGACACGCCATGTCTGCTCGGTATCGAGCACCGGCAGCCCCGTGAGATCGAATAAAAGATAAAATGCAGCGGTGAGTGCAGAACCTCCTTGGTGGCGCCGAGTTGGCCTCGGCTTCATCGGAGGAATTGGTGAGGGTGCTGCGGTTCCGGTGGGGCAGGTCAAGACGGCGCTGTGGGGATTGAGGTGGCGCGATAGACGAGGCGAACGTCGGGGAAGCTCCTTGGAGGTGGAGGACGGGGCGGCTGATCCGGCGGGACGACGAGATCGACAACGGATCCTCATCCGGTGCGGTGGATGAGGGACGGCGAGCTGTTGCGGTGGACGACGTAGTCGGGGAAGAGTCTCCGGCTGGGCGGCGGTCGGGAGGCCGACGGAGGAGCGTGGGGTTTCGCGGGTTTTGGCGGCCTCGGTGTACGAATGGGGGGGGCGAAGGGGGAGGGGGAGCCAAGCTTAGGGACGCGCTTGTCCGAAATGTAGGGTAAGTTACCAGCGTACCCCCACCGGTTTTGACACCGCGACGTGGAGCTTCATTTCCGGCTGAGGGGTAGAAGGGGGATTTCGCGTGTCTGGGCTGCGGGAGCGATTTCGGATGAGGAGGGAGTTCTCGCGCGCGTCCAAATTTCGGGATAACAAGGCGCGGCGCGGGTTGAAGAAGCGGGAGTTTCAAAGCAGGTGAGACAAAAGATACTCGAGCTTGAAAATTTCGGGATAACAAGGTGCGGATTCCTTGTTCGGCAGAACAAACTTAACGTGTAAAAAAACAATTCATACAAGACACAAGAGAGTCATGTCCCCTTTTACTATATTGCTATAGATGCCATTGAAAAAACTACAAGAAAAATGTAAAAAAATCGGGAGAACAAGATTACCCTGCACAGTACCAAATCGATTCGCACTTCCCTCAACAACAACAAAAAACAAATCAATTCCCACCAAAGAAAGAGTAATGTCCCTTTTTATATGATTACAGATGCCATGATCTCGAATTTCAATTTTTGAATCCACGTTATGTTGAATTCGAATATATCGTTAGGTGACCTTGCGGTTTATAATTGATGTAGTCGTACATTTTGATCTTCCATCATATATGAACATTTTACTCCACCATGTGAACATATATATTGTCGTCTACCATATGGACTAAATTTGAATCAATTTTCCTTATTTGAATATGATTGTTGTCAAGTTATACAATAATTTAAATATTATCTTGATAACAAAAAACATACATATAGCAGTAATCATATTTCACTATGAACTACATGTACCATACGCTCTCCAATTCAAATATTTGTATCCATTTTATGTTGAATTCAAATCATAGTACATTATTGGTCTAGGTAGCGAGATGTTTGGGATAATCAAAACCCTATTTTCATACGTATAATTTTTGGCTGAATTGGGACCAGTTTTGGTATAAGCCTCTTTCTCTCAACAAACCTCATGGTTCCGAGAGGGAACGTGTCACCTTTGTGTGCGAAACGATATACGCTGCCTCCCCCCTGATTTTATTTACAGAGGCAACATAGAACTATATGAGTGCCCTGTTAAATTTTGGAATTATTTCGGGTTCATTTGGCCTTTTTATACATTAATTGAGTTTCTGGACTTTTAATGTGCATAATCTAAATATGAATTGCATGCACATGCTCCGGTGCACCAAAGTGGGTTGAAAAATCACATGTGTGTCCTTGGTTGAATTTCTAGGTCCCATGGAAGAAATGAGAATGAAATTCAAACATCTGGGCGTCATGACTCGGCCGAGAACATCGAGAAACTTTGATTTTAAATTCATGTAAATCCAAAACTCGCCTGGAAATCATGAAACTTGGCATGGTGTCATGTCATGGCACTAACATGTTGTGGTAAAAAATTGGGCCGATTTGGAAGCTCGTGGTTCTAAGAGGGAACGTGCCACCTTTGAGTGTGAAACGATATACGCTGCCCCCCCTTGAGTTTCTTAACAAAGGCAACATAGAACTACATTAGTGCCCTGTTAAATTTTGGAATTATTCCGGGTTCGTTTGTCGTTTTTTATACATTAATTGAGTTTCTGGTCATTTAATGTGCATAAGTCAAATTTGAACTACAAGCACATGCTCTCGTGCACCAAAGTTGGTTGAAAAATCACATTTGTGTCCTCGGGTGAATTTCTAGGTCCCATGCAAGAAATGAGAATAAAATTAAAACATCTGGGCATCGTGGCTCGGCCGAGAACATTGAGAAACTTGGTTTTAAAATTCTTGTAAATCCAAAACACGTCTGAAAATCATGAAACTTGGCATGGATGTCATGTCATGGTACTACCATGTTGTGGTAAAAAAATTGGCCGAATAGGAACAGATTTTGGTATAAGCTTCTTGCAAACCGAAGCTTCTCTCAAGAAGGCTCGTGGTTCTGAGAGGGAACGTGCCACCTTTGAGTGCGAAACGATATACGTTGTCCCCTTGAGTTTATTTACAAAGGCAACATAGAACTACATGAGTGCCCTGTTAAATTTTGGAATTATTCCGGCTTCGTTTGGCCTTATTTACACATTAATTGAGTTTTTGGTCATTTAATGTGCATAATTCAAATTTGAACTACAAGCACATGCTCCCGTGCACCAAAGTTGGTTGAAAAATCACATTTGTGTCCTCGGGTGAATTTCTACTCCCTCCTTCCATCTATATAGGTCCTAATGCGTTTTTCGAGGCTAACTTTGACCAAACGTTAGAGCAATAATATATGACATGCAACTTACACAAAGCATACCTTCAAATTTGTATGTCAAAGGAGCTTCCAATAATATAATTTTCATAGTATACATCTCATGTGCTATTAATCTTGTCAATAGTCAAAGGCTGTCTTGAAAAACACATTAGGCCCTATATAGATGGAAGGAGGGAGTAGGTCCCATGCAAAAAATGAGAATAAAATTCAAACATCTGGGCATCGTGGCTCGGTCGAGAACATTGAGAAACTTGGTTTTAAAATCATGAAACTTGGCATGGTGTCATGTCATGGTAGTACCATGCCGTGGTAAAAAAATTGGCCGAATAGGAACAAATTTTGGTATAAGCTTCTTGCAAATCGGAGCTTCTCTCAAGAAGGCTCGTGGTTCTGGGAGGGAACGTGTCACCTTTGTGTGCATAATTCAAATTTGAAATACAAGCACATGTTCCAGTGCACCAAAGTTGGTTGAAAAATCACATGTGTGTCCTCGGGTAAATTTCTAGGTTCCATGCAAGAAATGGGAATGAAATTCAAAATTCTGGGCGTCGTGGCTGGGTTGGAAACATTGAGAAACTTAGTTTTTTAATTCCTGTAAATCCAAAACACGCATGAAAATAATGAAACTTGGCTTGGTGCCATGACATGGCACCAACATGCTGTGGTAAATTTGCAGTCCGATTTGCGAAGGCGCACACATTAACAATCAACAAAGTCATTTTGGAACAAGTGCTGTCACGTTACAATCGGAAACACAAGTATTATTGAAACCGTGGGCGTTCTACTTACTAGTACCATTTACGTGCCGCCACGCGTCCCCATTTTTTATTAGCTAGGAGGCGCCGTGCAGGGTAGCTATTTGAGTACGAGAGGCGTGCGATCAGACCCCTGCGCGTGCTTATCGGGAGGAGAGCCCTTTGACCTCCATCTGCCGTCCACCTCTCTCCCAAGGTCTCCATTAATGGCGCCCGAGCCTCTGTTTAATGGCGTGGCTATGTCTCACTCGACTGAGATTTAAGAGAGAAAAAAGAAAATCTGAAAGCACGGATCTTGATGTAAGATCCGACGGACCTATATAGCATCTACTGCGACTTATAGCAAGACTGATGAATATATAAGGACGATTAATTTTTTTTGATCAAAGAAGGGCTTGCCCCTTCCGATTTTCATTACTGAAAACCACCACAATTCACAAGAAGTTCAGCACAACTCCAGCCTAACACGAAGGACTAAAAGCTACCAGATTGAAATCGCAACATCCCAAGAGGCCAACAAAGGCCAAACATCCGCGCTAGAACCCAACATTTCACAACCGACGACACAATCCACATCCTAAACCGATTATTACATCAAAAGAAACCAGGAAACTGAAGGAAGCCCAGCAGCAACTAGAAGAACAGCAACGCCAGGGTCGCCACAGCAAGAGTTTTCTTCATTCCAGCCTCGCAACATTGATCTTCCACAGAAAGATAAGGACGATTAATTGTCTTACATAATTAGAAAGATAATTAAAAAAGCCACATGCGGCTACGCCCGAAATACACAAGGGCAAAAGAAGAAGGAAGACAAGGATCTGGCTCGCTGATCTCTACTTTCTTGATGCGTTGCTGCAGGCCGCGGGAACTAGTCTCCGCGGCGAGCGGCGATGAGCTCTTTCGTGTCCTCAAGACGCTGCTTGAGAACATCCACGGATTCCTCCACCAGCCTTTGGCGCTCGTTGCGGAGCATGTCATTCTCGTCCATAAGTTTCTTGACGATGACGCCGGTCCTCTTCAACAAGGCACTGGTCTCCTCCTGCTGGTCTGCACTTCGGACGATCTTCTCCCTCAGCAGGTCGCGCTCGGCCCGGAGCCTCTCATTGCCCTCCCTTAGTTGCCGGATGACGCCGGTAGCCTGTTCAAACGAGGCTTTCATGTCGTCCTGCAACCTCGCCCAGCCGGAGATCTGATCCATCTGGCTATGGACGATCGCATGCATGCGCCTGTAACAGTCGTCGCCTGCCCGCGAGAAATTTTCCCAGGCCACCGCGGCGCGGCGGGACATCTCTGCTGCATTCGTGGCGCGGCGGGACATCTCTGCTGCTTCCG
This sequence comes from Triticum aestivum, assembly GCF_018294505.1. Taxonomy (NCBI): domain Eukaryota; kingdom Viridiplantae; phylum Streptophyta; class Magnoliopsida; order Poales; family Poaceae; genus Triticum; species Triticum aestivum. Next base: position 20,572,882 of record NC_057814.1, on the reverse strand, counting down.
CGGCGCGGCCGGACCAGTCTGCTGCATCGACGGCGCGGCGGGACCTCCGTGCTGCTTCAGCGGCGCGGCGGGACCTCTGTGCTGCTACTTCCGCGCAGCGGGACATGTGGGCTGCTCTCGCAGCGAGGCGGGACATCTCTCGTGCTTCCGCTTCCATGCTCGCCTCTCCCTAGTGGCAATCTCTCGACCCAGAACTCACGTTGGCCATGGCAGACGCAAGGGAAGGATGCTGAAAGACTTGTTTGTTTTTGTGGATGAGGAGTTGAGGAGGAATGTGCAGTCATCTTGGCATACTAGTATTTATAACCGAGTACTAATACGCTCCTAAGTGGGAAACCGTTTAGGTTGTGATCGGTGTGAACATGTTTGCAATTCAATATAACGTGGTACTAATACGCTCCTAAGTGGGAAACCGTTTAGGTTGTGATCGGTGTGAACAGGTTTGCAATTCAATATAGCGTGGAGTAATTTGGAATGTGACGAGACGCAAGCTCAAAATTTATTGACAGTTCTAGTTTCGAAGTGCGGCACTATTCCCGGATGGAGTACTTCTTTTTCTACTCCCTCCTTTCCGGTTTTATAGGGCTTATCTCAAAATTTTAGTTTTTCCATTTTATAAGGCTCAATTTGGTTGTTCCCCAACACATGTTCAGATTCCAAGGTGCATTAAATCATTGCATGCAAGTATTAAGAGAAAATTGACCAATGCATGTACTTTATGCATGCATGCATTGCAATTAATGCATTGATAAACATAATTTTTTGAGAAAAAAAGAGCATTAATTAGGTGCTTTTGCAAACTACAAAAAATATTCCACCACTCACCATCTTGGTTGGTGAGATTTTTGAAATAAGCCCTATAAACCGGAAAGGAGGGAGTACTGCTGTGTACGTGCAATAACTGGAACCGTCGTATACATATCTTACGGTTAATGGGGCGTTCGACAGGAATAGCCGCGTGGCGAGCTCTCACACACGCGTCTGTTTTTTCTCGAAAAGGAGGATGATGACCCCCGGCCTCTGCATCTGGGAGTCACACACGCATCTGTAGCTACGAATTGTAGTGTTCTCAACCATCCGATTGGCTCTATCATGGATGTACCTATATACTAAAACATGTCTAGATACATCTATATTTTGACAAATGGAAGGCATGTATTGTGGAACGGAGGGAGTGCTTGTCATCAAAATGGATAAAAAGGGACGTATCTAGAACTAAAATACGTCTACATACATCTCCTTTTATCCATTTTGATGACAAGTAGTACTTCTTACCCAAAGGAACTTTATATCCAACAGACACAAAATACCCGTTCGACTGTTGGAAATTACTGATCTGATGTCGAAGTAATTGCTGCATCGCCACCAAAACCCACCATTTCTTAAGCTAAAGTAGACCAAGGTAATCCCTATATTAGCATATTACTAAGATAAACAGAAGGCACTGTAGAAACATTTAGGACGTGAGCTTGCCAATCTGAATGTGGAGGGACACAAGCTTAGCCCCGGCCAGCAGCTTGGGCGGAACTGTCAAGAAGGTCAGCTCCTGCACGTCGACATCGCCGGGATCTTTGCTGCTTGTCACCTCCATTTCCACCTTGACGGAGTCGGTCGTGCCTTTGGGCTCCCCCGGCGGGCCGTTCGCCCACAGCTTGGCCACGTAGTGCGGCAGTGGGGACGCCCCCGCTATGATGCAGACGACCGACACGGTGATAGGCGCGCCGATATCGAGCACGCCGCCGACCAAGAAAAACGCGGGCGGTCCTCCTCCGCGAACAGCAAGAGCCGTGGCTCCGACAGTGGCACTTGCAGCTGGAGCACCTTGCCGTACTAGATCCTGTGCATGGGCATGGGATGCGCGGTGCTGATGTGGTGGTAGAGCGCCGGCGGCGGGCCTTCGTAGCCGCAGAAGGGCACGGGGCATTTGCAGGGCGCGAGCGGACACACGCTCTGGTGATCGGCGAGCTTGTGGTAAGTGACGTAGAGCCCAGCCTTCGTGCGGGCACTCCACCCTCACCGACGAAAGGACGGAGTCCACCGCCGTGTTCCGCACGTCGAAGCCACCGCCGTGCTCGCACTTCTTGCACTGCCACTGGTTCCCGGGGCGCTCGACGCGGCAGTCCGCGCAGGCCAGGTGCCCTCCCTTGCACTGCAGAAATCAATCGAACAGCACATCAATCAAGAAACCTGCACCTTGCTCAATCAGCCGAACGGACGAGGTGTATTCGAACCTCATACACTGGAGGCGTCAAGGGGCAGAGGCACAAGGGGCAGTGGAGCACGGTGAGGTCCATCGAGACCTTAGAGAGCTCCATCGTCGGGTCCTGTTCGGTCTGCATGATCTCGCCCTCCTCGTCCACAACCATCTCTCGACTTGGGCCGGGGTATTACAAAGCTTTACCGTCACATATTTTATACTACTTCATGGTGCATTAAATCAACACATGCAAGTATCAAAAGGAGAGTCACGGCATGCATGCATGCATTGTAATTAATGCATCGGTAAACGCAAATTATTGAAATATATCGAGTGCAGTGCTTTGATGTGTCGCGTCAACTCGTACATCAACGAGAAGTTTGATTATCCTCTCCCTCACGGACTTAACTGCATCTGCCTTTGGCTGTATGACAGGTTGGCCACACACCTGTCGGGCCCACCTGTCATACACGCAAAGGCAGGAGCGTCCCTCCCTCGCCCATGAGCGTGGTGGCTGGCAAGACTAGGAGAAGCTTTCGCCACACGCTCTCCCTCCCGCACGCGGTGGACATGCACTACAAGAAATATGTCAACTTGTGACCTTGACTATTGGTCACTGAAAGGTCATTGTTTTTCATTTGCGACCTTTTTGTGACCAAAAACAGAAGGTCAAAAGCTGGCAGTCGTAAACTGAAATTAACGACCTTCTCTGTGAGAAGGTCGTAGACGTTTACGACCAAAACAGAAGGTCGTTGAACCCATGACCTTTTGTTTTGGTCACTGGCTGTCTGCCCAGGCCACGTCGGATCCGACGTGGCAATCTGACGTGGCAAAACTACGACCAATTGAAAAGGTCACTGACAAGAATCAGCCCGGTCCGATTGAGTGTTTTACATGGGCCTAGCCCATTAATTCAGCCTTATGTATATATTTTTTCCTGTCAATTTACGCTAGCTACATGGGCCAAGCCCAGCAATTCGGCCTTTTTGGTTTCTAAGACACAGAACTTTACGGTCCATTTCTTTTTGGGCCTCGGCCTTTTAAAAGTTGACTTCTTTTTTGGGCCTCAGCCTTTTTCATGCTATTCACGTTTTGGGCCTTGGCCTCTACCAATAAGTTGGTCCAACTCATCAACTTTCTATTTCTCACATTTTCACAGTACACAAATGACAAATATTTCAAATGAAACAGAACTATATACTTGAAATGATAGCCAAAATTAGCCTATTACAATCTTTACATAGTGTTCATACAACCAGACCAGTACAGAATAGAATGTAACTAGCTATGAAGTACAACTAGAACACAAGGCATATTGATAGATAACCACCACGCTTCATCATCTTCCTCTTCCAAATTCCAAGAAACAAATCACCTAGCATTAGAAGGATCACGCATCAGAACCATATAAAATCTTTGAACCATCAATATAGTTTGCTTATAAGAAAACAAATGGTCTGATGCTTATGAGCTACTAGATTACTAAACACAAATTGCACACTATGCACTCAATTTGATACTTGCTTAACCAGAACACAAATTTCAATGTAAACCAACAGTTAAATCTGAAAAGATGCAAAGCTGAAATCTAACTGATGACTTTAGCAAGAGTGCTCCCAGCACAGTATCACAATTCTGCATTTCTAACCAGCACAAGGGTTCAGCAAGCCATGGCATTTTGGTGTGCATATTCTAGACTTTGATGCTGCTAGGTTCATTAGTCAAAGGAACACATCAGGAACAAAGTGCGAGCAATAGCAACGGAAATGCATGCGTACCTCATGGAGGAGTGGGGGTTGGCGGAGGCGAGGGCGTCGTCGGGGCGGCCGGAGGCGGCGCTTGATGGACGAAAAGTTTCAACGTACACTCAGCTCCGTGTTGAATTGGACCGGCCAATCCAGCTCTTAAACCGGCTTGCAGATCGACTAACACTTGGCCAATCTGCACAATAATACAGAGACAAAACAATCAACTTGCTGCACACAAGAGGCAGAGGGGATTTCTTTAAAAGAGAAACAGAACTGGACATAGAGCCACATCCAACATTAATAAATTGTTTGCAGCAGCTGTAACATAGAACCAATACAAATGTTGTATGGACATGATCAGCAGGATAAGTGACTACTGGTGAGAAAACTGAAGTTTGCAAGTTCTGCTAGTCTCCCGACATGGGTACTGGTTCATCAAACAACATGAATCACAAATTGCTTGAAATAAACATGCTAGAACAAGTAGTTGTTGGTCCGGTGAATCCTGGAAAGTTATTTCTCATGAACAGAAACTTGGTAGTGAATCACTTCCTGATTTAATTAGCATCTGTTGTAGTATTATTAAAACTTTCCTAAATTATACAGTAAGCACATGTTAATCTAAGAAATACTGTATAGATTTTGAGCATTTATAAACACTGGCACTAATCTCAAAATGTACATTTAAACTAAACACTGTTAATGTTAGTTTCAGGCATTCGGTACCATTTCGTCCCCAGCTCAGGCAAAACATCAAACATGCAACATGCAAACTGATAAAAGCACATGTAGAGAAAACGCAATTCAGCATGTTCTGAATATCTTCACCAAGCTCCGTTTCCGACAGTACTTACAGAGTTTACTGGTTGCAGAGTCATCTGTGCGTAGACCTCGTCAGCGTCCTTGTCAGCCTGTGCAAAACAAGCAGCATTCATCAAGATTAAATGGCTAATGCTTAAGGCCACTAACCCCCACACCTGAACCTGAAGATGAACCAAGTACACCTACATGCATGGTGATGTTGTGGACTTGACACAGCAGCTGCGACGGCAGGCTCGGGTAGTTCGGGATGCGGGAGTTGGGTGTCTTCTTGGTGGTCGCCGTGACCTGCAAGATCAAAAAACCTCAGCAATCCATGTATGAAATTAAGTGATCTAAATCAGATGACATATACAGGTTTGATGGGTTTTCTTGTGGATTGAGACAGATATCTATCAAGCACTTGACTGAAACAGCAAGAAATCATCAGCCTCTACCTCTAGTCTGGTACCAAATCCCCACAAAATCATGCGGGCCAAATCAATTTAGTGAGCCAAGATACATACAAGCATCTGAGAAACACTTGACCCAAGAGATGCAACTACCCGAATGCTTCATTCAAGATTTAACACAGTAACTCTACAGGCAGAAACTAAATTGAAGGCAACCTCTTTGCACATCACTTATTTATGAACAAAGGGAATGATATTCAGCTTCCGCAGTCAAAGGAGACCCGTAAACTCATTGCGCATAGTTGCAAAAACACATTATGCAACAGCAATACAACATCAGCGCGCGCGCGTGTGTGTGTGTGTGCCGCGGTTACGTACATATCCTACTAAACCTCCTGCAGCTCTAGCCTCTAGCATGCACCCGAGATTCAGTTCCCACGAATCCAAAAGAGCACTAAAATACATGGCAAAGAAGCTTTACAAGAAAAAAAAACTACTACTGTATATTGCAGTGAAATCAAAGTACCACTACTACTGTAGATTGCAAATAATATGAGCAAAGCAAACCAAAATATTATTGCAAAATATATGGATTTATAGCTAGGATCAGTAAACTATGATCAAATGTCATACTAACATGTCCTAATCCTGTTCTTGCTTGCTGCAATCTAAAGAACATCACCACACAGATTATATCATGCATCAGAAATAGAAAGATTTGTGCATAAATCCAAGCTTTAATTAATACAAAATGAGCAGTTGCAATTCTAGCAACAATCTGAGAACGCAGTCCTATCGGTTTAAACGAGCCAGAGAACTGAACCACAAAGAAAAACATGCTAAGTGCAAACCTTCAGGACAGGGGTAAGAAGGTCCTAAGGGTACGTGTCCTTGAAGCCTCCTCGCTTGGCCTTGCATATCGATGTCCGGTAGGCACTGCAAGTGACACAGCAAAGGAGAAGAAAGTATAATTAGAACAAGCATGGAATCCATTCCACAATCATCCCTTTCCCTGATTTGCATATCATCAGAAGAGAACGCTCCACATTTCTAGAACCTAGCATCTACGCAATTTGGACGGAAACTATGATTATGAGCTAGCCCTTGACAGAGTATGAGATCTTTACACTGAACCGTGTAGTGTCTGTGGATCAATTAGTGTTGTTGGTTCTTGTAAAAATAACTGGCATGGTCATCTAGCATGCCTAGTGTGCTCGTGACAATACTACGGGGTTAATCATGCTGTGGAAAAAAAATCAGTCCCCTGCATATATTAATTGGACGCATGAGAAGATTCATTTACCTCGCTACCATGGTGCTAGGTGCATGTATCACCCAGCACAATCTCGCAGCCGCTGAAACAGGAACCGGCCAATTCAAGATGGCCTGACTAACCACCTACGTGTGCTACTGCTGCCACTTCTCAGAATCCAGCAGAAACCAGATGAATCGGCAGCACCAACCGGCTGGGGCAGGCGGGCGGAGCGAGGAAGGAAGGGAAGGGAGCGGGGCTTACGAGGAGGAGGTCGAAGAGGTAGGGGAGCACGTTGACGAAGGGGGTGAGGAAGAGCGGGATCAGGCACGCCACGTACGGCTAGCATCAGCAGCAGATCAGATCAGGTCAGATGGGAGCGAATCCAGCGCCATAGAATTCACGTGCGGATCGGCAGCCGCCGCTACGGGACTCACCATGGCTTCGTCGGGGCCGGATCTGGAGCGCAGGGCGGGCAGGGAGGAGGGGAGCAGTTGTGCGAGGGGCACGAGCCGCCGGAGACCCGATGATCCCGTTGACGTCGTCACCGTCCTGATTGCCGGAGGCCCGTGGCCGGCGTGAAGCACGCACGCGCGCGCCGGCAAGCCGGCCGCGACGCCATGGCCGTGCCTGGACTGGTGGATCTGGGGGGTGAAGGCTAGGGGAGAGGGTGCGTGGCGGAGACGAGGTCGGCGGTGGTGGGTGGGGGTGGCGGCGGTGGGAATCGCGGGAGGGGGCTCGCTCTCTCTCAATCTGGACTGGATCGGGATCGGTTCGGTGGGTGGGATCGGGAGGGGAGAGGGGAGAGCGCACCGCGGAAGGAGGCCGGGGACGGGGAGGAAAGGAGGCCGGGGACGGGGAGGAGGTGGCGGCGGCGACGAGACGAGGACGAGGGAGGAGGAGTACGATGGGAGGAGACAGGCGGCGGCGGCGGGGGGAAAGGGAGCGGGAGCGGCAGCGGCGATGGGGATAAGTGAGCTAGGGTTTTCGTGGGTGGACGGGGATGAGAGGGAGGGGGTGGGGAGCGACGAGGGGGGGGGGGGGGGGGGGCTGCCGTTGGATCCGGGCACATCCGACGGTGCTAATCCATGATCCACGTGAGATGGTTTTGGACCAATCAAAACGCAGTACCCCTTTGATGATTTTAAGACCTTTTAAATTGGTCATAATCGATTGAAAATAAGATGTTAAAACATGTCTGCTATTTGACGGCCTAGAAAATTTATAAAAACAAATAGAAATAAAAAACTTTGCATTGTGTCACCAAGTGTGACCTACTTTTTAGTAAGAATAACAAACTTTGAATAATGCAAATATCATAAAAAAGTGTTCTCAGAAATAAGTTTTCTGTAAGAGAATTATTTTTCGAGTGCCCAAAATGATTTTTTATGAAGAATCTAGCAATTATTTGTTGCAAATTTGGGCCACATCAATTTTATAAAATCTTAGGTCATATTTAATGTTCAGTTGACCAAATGGTTGGGTGTTAAAAGCTTTGTTCCACCTCTGGTGAAAAAGACAAATTTCCGCCGATTCAGCAGGAAACGGGTCAAATTTGAACTGCAGCTGCCTCATAGTTTGCTCTTTATTTTTTCCAAAAATCATTTCTAGGTACATAATTATCTATTTAATCAGAGAAACACCAAAAAAATTCCAAGAATCAACCACTAGCTAGGAACGGTCAAGCCCGCTGTTTTGACCGCATTTTGAAACGGGCATAAAAAATTCAAAAAAAAATCAAAAAATTGGGAAACCTTCGCATTGTGTCATTATATGTGGCCAAGTTCCCAGAAAAAATAACAAACTTGTAATAAGGCACTTATTTTAAAAAAGTATTCTCAAAACGAGCTATCACGTGTGGAGATCAATGGCTTTCAAGCCAAATGATCAGTCTTATGGCCACATTCATGGCATAGTTTGTTCAAATGATCTCATATTGTGCACAAGGGTGCATCTTGGAATGGCAAACAATATTGCCTAAGGAAGTTTTCATTTTCTTTGGACGAAAAAACCATTTTCCATTTTTTGAGTGCCCAAAAGGAGGTTTTTTTGTGAAGGACCTCCCAAATATTTGTTGCAAAATTGGACCAAATCATTTTTATAAAATACTAGGCCATATTTAATGCACAATTGACAAAATGGTTGGGTGTAAAAAGTTTTGATCCACCTCTTGTGAAAAAGACAAATTTCCGCCGATTCAGTTGGAAGCGGGTCAAATTTGAACTGTAGCTGCCTTGTAGTTTGCTCTTTATTTTTTCCAAAAATCATTTCTAGGTACATAAGTATCTATTTAATCAGAGAAACACCAAAAAAATTCCAAGATTCAACCACTAGCTAGGAACAGTCATTCCCGCCGTTTTGACTGCATTTTGAAACGGGCATAAAAAATTCAAAAAAAATAAAAAAATTGGGAAATCTTCGCATTGTGTCTTTATATGTGGCCAAGTTCCGAGGAAAAATAACAAACTTGTAATACGACAATTATTTTAAAAAGGTGTTCTTAGAAACGAGCTATCGCGTATGGAGATCAATGGCTTTCAAGCCAAATGATCAATCTTATGGCCACATTCATGGCATAGTTTGTTCAAATGATCTCATATTGTGCACAAGGGTGCATATTGGAATGGCAAACAATGTTGCCTAAGGAAGTTTTCATTTTCTTTGGACGAAAAAACCATTTTCCATTTTTCGAGTGCAGAAAAGGAGGTTTTTTTTGAAGGACCTCCCAAATAATTGTTGCAAAATTGGACCAAATCAATTTTCTAAAATACTAGGACATATTTAATGCACAATTGACAAAATGGTTGGGTGTAAAAAGTTTTGATCCACCTCTCGTGAAAAAGACAAATTTCCGCCGATTCAGTTGGAAGCGGGTCAAATTTGAACTGCAGCTGCCTGATAGTTTGCTATTTATTTTTTCCAAAAATCATTTCTAGTTACACAAGTACCTATTTAATCATAAATACATGGTTTGGTGGCGATACGTCGAGGTTTGGGCGGTGGCCGAGGGCCCCAACTCTAGAGCGCGTAAACTCGCATGCCCGCCGCGTGACCGTGGCGTTGCCATGTGTTCTGGGCGGCCTAGGCATGTCTAGTGGGTTGGGCACTCCCCAGGTAGGTGCTAGGAAGAAAATTACAACATAAGATTCTCACGAGGAGACCGATCGATGCTCAAACATGAATTAGCAGCCAAGTGTTTGATTAGCGGTACGGGAAATGTACATGGCTAATGGGCATGAGTTTTGGCTGAGGATGATCAGTTACTAAGAAGACCGTCTTCACAAATTTTCAGCTCAAAAGGAGGAGCCTAGGTGGTACTTGCTTAGCAAAGTACCACACTGGATATAAATACGAATGTTGAAGCTGGGCTCAAAATAATGAATGGATTGAGCTGGCATTTGGTGTAGGATGGTTATTTGGGCATAGGAAAACACTGTAGAAAATGGATACTATTTGGACATGCCAAAGTGGTACTTCCTTCACAAAGTGCTGCTCTGAACAGAATAGGAAAATGAATATTGTTGAATTATTTTTTAACTAGGAAAGGAAGGTTTTTGACATATTTGATGAAGATATGATCGAAACAATTTATGAGAATTTTTTGGGAATTTTTGGAATAACAGAAATATAGGTTGGTTCACAACCTAGGGCAAAAATTGACACATGGACATGACACATAGGTAAAACTGATGAGATGGCGCCTAGTAATCGCAACCCACCACAATTTACAAGGCTATGACCATCTATATTGGTCGTTAACAACTAGAAATAAGGCAGCGGACTAGCGATGTTTGCTTTATGACCATTTCATGTAAGAAAATTACGACCTTTCTGACCAAAATGGTCACAATGGTTTAGGGTTTGGAGCCCCCCGAAAAGCTTTTGACCAATTGGTCTCAAATGGTCATAGATCTATGACCAATTCTTCCAGGGTCACTGCCAGCAGGTCACTAGTTGACATATTTCTTGTAGTGATGCAGCAGTTCAATCGGTGTCAGATGGCCAGAAGCGTACTGTAGTACTCCTCCAGTGCAGTAGTACTCCATCATTGTTCGACTTCCCGAAGAGGCGAAGAGCCAAGCGCAGCCCGGACGCTCGTGTGGCAGTTTCATGTGTAGAGTAGTCTAGGATAGCGTGTATCGTGCCTGTAAGCTTAAAATCGTCGGGGTCGGCTCCATGCTATGTGGCCGTCTCGAAGTTTAAAAAAAATTAAAATAGTCTTCTGGCCCTACCTGACACCCTGGTGATTGTAGTTTGCACGCTAATCTGGTCAAGACAGGAATATATATTCTAATTTGTTTTTTTTCGAAAAGGGGGGACTCCCCGGCCTCTGCATCAGAACGATGCATACGGCCACATATATTTTAATTTGTGGTGGGTAAATGTTAGAGGTTGCAGCAAATATATTGTACACTGCGGGTCTTTCAGCCAAGTTTAGAGGCAAGCATGTGGGGCCAGTGCTATGATGTGTCGCGTCAACTCGTACAACGAGGAGAAGCTTGATTTTACTACACGCCTTCTCCCTCACCCATTTGCGCGGTTGCTCGCAAACGAGGACATGCTTTTGCTTAGTAGTACTTCTACAACAAGCTATCCCTCCCGCTCGCGGTGGACGGACATGCAGCAGTGGATTCGACACTGTAGAAGCAGTAGTAGTAACATCATTGTTCGTCTTCTCGAAGAGGCGAAGAGCCAAGCGCAAACCGAATGTTGCAGTTGCGAACATTGGAGCACGCATATAGCCAGGCTCTTGCATGAGACAAAATTTCTATGTGATCCCACTATTGTACTAGTACGTACAACTACTTGCTAGTATAGCCCTGTAAACCAGAAAGGAGTATTTGCCCTTCTAGAGATATCAACAAGTGACTAGACTACACCGAGACGGAGTACATATGGAGCAAAATGAGTGAATCTGCACCGTAAATAAATACATACTAGTTCTATCGTTTTCCTCTCCGAGGTGCACAATATTGAGTATACTGACTAGTCTCTTTTTGACATGCATTTACGTCTTTTACACAGTACAGACGCAAGCGCTCATATACACGCGCATACACTCACCCCTATGAACGCACACACGCACGGCACTATCATCTTGAAATTTACGAAGTCACCATAGGCACCTCGTGATCGACGGGTCCATAGGTGCTTGAATGCCAAGGAGGGAGAGGGTAGCGGTTCCCGACACGTTGAACGGTCAATGATGCATCCTCAATTACATGCAGAGGGAATTAATTGGAGAAGCAGAATAGAGCCAGCACGATGTGAATGCAACACAGTTTGGACTCTCATATAATAAAGGCGCCCCACGACTCCAATCCATCTACTCCCAAGTCTCTGCGCAGCACTGCTCACTCCAATCCAAGACCAAGTGACCAGAAGCCACAAGCACCTATGGAGGCGATGGACGCGAGCGGCAGTCGGCTGTGCCAAATCATCCAAGGCGCCGGCCTGCGGCCCCGTACCGCGCAGCGTTTCCAGACGGTGCTGGCGACCGCAGGCATCGTAGCCCTCGCCGACGCCGGCTTCGCCTCTCGCATGGACGACATGATGGTCAACTCCATCTGCAAGTTCACCGCCGTCAAGAAGCGCGCGGACGACCTTGCCGTACTGCTCTAGCCCGCGCGCCCAGGCTCCTCATTGCCTGGCACCCTCATCGGCCTTCATGGTGATGAACTCTTTCAAGCCCTGGTGGCCCTGCAGGTGCCGGAGGTCGCGACGAAGAATGTGCACCTCGAGGCCGCGCTCGCCGCGCAGCGCCTCGCCATGCAAGAAACCGTCGACCTGCACATCCACGTCTACGAGGAAATCGTCTACATAGGCCACTACAAGGCAAGCGAGGACAGAAAGACGTTGGCCTTCTTCCAGCGGCTGGAAACTTTGGACGCCATTGTTCAGAAGCACGTCGACCTGGCCACGAAAGCCGCTGCTACTTAGGCGCCGTTCGGTGGGTCGGCGCCCCGAGTCGAGGAGGTGGACGTCGTCGATGGATGCATCTCTTCTTGCCTCCTGTAACCAGCACTGCATCGCCTCGTGGCCTTAATGTTTTATTAGTATAGTACTCCCTCCGTTCCCAAATATAAGTCTTTCTAAAGATTCCAACAAGTGACTACTACATACGGAGCAAAATGAGTGAATCTACACTCTAAACTATGTCTACATACATCTGTATGTTGTATTCCATTTGAAATAGTATCTAAAAAGGCTTATATTTATGAACGGAGGGAGTATATGGCATTTTTATTCCAGTTGTAACGTTTTCACTGTGAGGTGGGGCCGCAGTTGAGCAAACCCACCCCGCCCACCGGGCGTCGGCGAGTTTAGAATTAGAAGAGAGAAACGAGGGAGGAGAGCTAGCTGTAGCACGGACGCTGTTGTCAGATGGGACTCGTGTTTATAGAATAGGAGTACTGAGCACTCGTGCCTCTTTTTTTTGAGGGAAAAATTAGTCGTATGTCTAGTACCACTAGTTGGGTGCGTGCGACCTATAGCTGTCATCACTTTAGGTCTCCTTTTCGAACCGCGGCTACGCTTCACAGTACATATTATTTCACGCATTTATCCTCCTATATGTACTCCTAGGCTATTTCCACGTGCTCCCATTCGCCGACATATGGGACATAGAGCATCTGGGTCGTAGTGCATGCATGACTCGGAGCATATGCTGGGGTACTTTACATTTCAGACCTCACGAATTACATGCAAACCCCCCGCAGAAGAATAAATAAACAAATGAATTACTACATGAAACCGGATAATTTTCGTGGAAACCGAAGCATGTTCATTAAATTTTGGACATAACACGTTTATAAAAAATGACCGGACCGAAACCACTCTAAGGGCCTCTTTGATTTTTCCCGCAAAAAAGGGCCTCTTTGATTCGCAGGATACTGAAAACACAGGAATGGGGAAAGTATGATGGCGATGAACCGAGATGAGGAGAACTCTAACTCAATTAGAGGTTACAGTTAGATTCTAACCCTGAACTAACTCTAAACCAAAGAGGTGTATGGATGGCAGGGTTAGATTGACAATAAATGCTCTATCTCAATCATTTGACTACTTTGGACCCTATTTCCTGCCGGATTTGGAGGGTGCTTGGATACGTTTTAGTTCCATGACTAAAAGTAGTGGGACTAAAACTTGCTAGCCTCACCCATGCTTGGATCCAAATACTAAAGAGACTAAAATCAAGTTAATGAACATTTATTATCCTCCAAACCCTCCAATCCAGAACTCGCCTGTGTTAAAGGAGAGGAGTTAAATGAGGAGAGAGAGGACTAATCCACATTTTAGTAGGGGTACCCCTGACTAAATGTTTTTAGTCTCAAGACTAGTTTTAGCCCCTCTTTAGTCAGGGGTGCTTGGAACTTTAGCCTCTTAAAGAGACTACTTTTAGTCATACAAAAATAAGTCCCTTGGATCCAAGCACCCTCTTGGTGTGGCCGGCTCTTCTGTGGCCTCCTCCCACTCGCAATGGACATAAATGAACCATCTATACAAATCAAGCATGCAAAAAATGATAATTTTTACTTTGTCCATACAAATGAGATATCCCACTTAAACATACAAGTCATCAATCAAGCTTCACAAAATAAAAAAACACTTCATGAAACAAAGAATGAGCTAACTCATCACAGAAGTCATTCACGATAGGGAGGGAGCCCGGAGCCCCTCACGCACCGAGGGAGGAGCTTGCCATCGTCGCTCTGGAGGAAGGATCTGTAGAGCCCAAGCCCCGGGAACCCCTCCGACGCCGGCCCTTGCGAGTTGAGGTCGACACCGGCATGGGTAGCAGGGCCGCTTGCCGCCGACTGGGAACTTAATCTTTGGGCCTCTAGAAATAATGCAAGCCTGTAACTAAAATACCTAGAAAGGTGACCTGAATCTTTGGGCCTCTAGAAATAATGCAAGCCTGTAACTAAAATACCTAGAAAGGTGACCTGAATCTTTGGGCCTCTAGAAATAATGCAAGCCTGAAACTGAAATACCTAGAAAGGTGAACTAAATCTTTGGGCCTCTAGAAATAATGCAAGCCTGAAATTGAAATACCTAGAAAGGTGAACTGAATCTTTGGGCCTCTAGAAATAACGCAAGCCTGAAATTGAAATACCAAGAAAGGTAACCTGAATCTTTGGGCCTCTAGAAAGATTTATTACCTCCTCAAGCAGCATCAAACAATTCCATGCGTGCACCACAAATCTATACCAAGTTTGATCAGGATCTACTTTTCTAAATCAGAATTAGCGCTAGAGCAAGCAAGATCAATGATATGGCCGTGAGACAGAGAAGGAACGAAAAAACTCACCCCTCTTGCGACCTCCCTGGTAGATGCGCTGCCGCCGCGCATGACAGAGGGAGAAAATGACTAGTGAAGGGGGAGCGGGGCGACCTTCGAAGGCCGGAGGGAGAGGGCGGCCGGAGTAGGGCGGCGGAGGCCGGAAGGAGAGGGCGGCCGGAGGAGAGAGAGGGCGAGCGGCCCTATGGGGAACAGAGAGGAGTCGTGCGAGAGGGGGGAGCGATCTGGTGCGGGCAGGGGAGACTTTTTTAGTTCTCTTTTAGTGGGCCCGAGGATAACTAACCCAATTGGAACCTCTCCACCGGGCTAGTTTTTTTAGCTGGGTTAGAGCAAACTAGCTCAAACTAACCCCTCTTGTTTCGATAATTTGAGGCTATTTCAACCCAAACTAGCTCTAACTCAGGGATCCAAACAAAGAGGAGTGTTACTGTACATGCTACAGTGTGGACCATAGCACATTGTTTTTATGGCCATATCACCACATTGTTTTCTACTGCTGGTTCACTGGGCTACCGTGGTTCGCACTGCTGGTTCACTGGGCTGCCGTGGTTCGCACTCCTCCGACCTGAGTAGTACTCTAGTATAGTACTAGTATATACCGCATCATTCTTTGCTCCTTCTTACTACTCCGACATGTGGGAGAGCTATGTGTCATGCACCAGATTAGAGCGCGGAACGGAAGGGGGGCATCACCCCGGTCGGAGCGTCAGTAATTCATGACTATAGTGAGTGGTCATATCACAAGTCTTTCCAGCAGTAACGCGCCGTCAAATCACATAGCCCCACTCGCTCACCCTCCTCGCCTCTCTGTCAAACCGCCTACCCGAAAACTGCCGCGCGTACTGCCCGGGAAAAGCCCCGCCCTCAACTTTTAACTACGCGAAAATAGTTCGAGCTTGTTCGTTCTATATAAATACAGTACTTACTGTATGTTTATTCACCCGTGGGGTTGTTCAATGAATGGAGGGGCGGGGAGCACAAGTGAACGATAGTAGTACTACTAGTAGTAAGTAGGAGTCGTACAGTAGTCACCTTAAATAGAGAGTTTATTTTCTTTAATGCCACGTACAGAAATTGAAACGCTTGTTGTGGAGAGAAAAAAGATAATCACTCCACTATATATGGTCGCAGGGGCCTGAGCGCTTGCTTTACTAGGGTTGCTCTCTTCATTCTCTCATCCTCTCCAGATATAAACAAGACAGCGGTAGCGACATTTTCTCTCTGCTCACCGCTGGTCACAGATCCGGCCGGATCCCTTCGGCCGGTGTGTGTAGAGGACTAAAAGGTGCATCGTTCACGCGGTCATCGCTGCCGAGGGAGGAAACCCACAGCTACCGGAGGGGCCCGATCCTCTGCCCGTGCCGTTCTCTCCGACACAGCGCCGGCTCGGGAGGTCCTCCGACCCTTCTTCCTCCCTGCCGTATTGTCCACAGATCCGACCTGCCGCCGCCGACATCCCGGCGACCCTCAGGTATAAGTTCTTCGAAAGCGGCCTTGCTCTACTGCCCCAGCTCCCCACGTGCCTGCATGTGCATCTTTTTCTACTCCCATCAGCTCTTCCAAAGCCACCTAAATTTTTAGTATTATTAGAGGTAAAGCTACTTCATGCATTCGAATCTAGGGCTTTGTTCAAACAACGAAGAAAGGGGGGAAAGTTGTAGCATGAATCTAGGGCTTGATTCAAAGAGGAAATAATATGGTGAAAGTAGTAGAGACCGGATACCCAACCGGTCTCTTGGTTGAAAAGGGAAATAATGGGAAACGCAGTACAAACTGGATAAGGAACATATCTATTATTGGTTAAAAAAAGGATAGAAAGTGGCGGCTGGTGGACAAGTCAACAGAGTATGTTCAGGATTAGATTTGCTGCCATCACATAGTAAAAGATCTCCAGGATTAGATTTGCTGCCCTCACATAGTAAAAGGTCTCAGGATTAGATTTGCTGCCCTCACATAGTAAAAGGTCTCAGGATTAGATTTGCTGCCCTCACATAGTAAAAGGTCTCCAGGATTAGATTTGCTGCCCTCACATAGTAAAAGGTCTCCAGGATTAGATTTGCTGCCCTCACATAGTAAAAGGTCTCCAGGATTAGATTTGCTGCCCTCACATAGTACAAGGTCTCCAGGATTAGGTTTGCTGCCCTCACATAGCATGAACAAACTCGGCATCACCACTTTATGCCTCCTTGTAGGTACATTGTGCTGATGCGTCCACTATCGCATGTCCTTATACCAACCTTTTGCTGTTGTTAATGTAAGAGCGCATGTAAAATGAAGCGATCACACTGTTACCTTAGGGACATGTCTAACCAGTGTTATTGTTAATCTAATGCCTCCAGTGATAAGATGCAATTAAACTGTGTTACAACTGGCACTCCTGCTGTTTTCCCCAGTATGATAAGTAAGTTGCTCCTTTACGCTGCTGAGTGTCCTGGTGTCCCCACGGTCCCATGCCCTTAAACCAACTCTTTAGCTGCTGTTGATTTACTATGTCTGGTAAACAAGCAATGCCACCATTAAAGTAATCCCATATTTGAGGAATCTCATTGTTGATCGTAATGCTTCTGGTAACATGAAGCATTGCTGACGTTTTAAAATTTCTACTGTCCTTGCGTGATTGCCATGAACATAATTAAGATGCTTCTTTTCATTTTGTATATGTTTCGTATATTCTTATTGACCAGCAACTGTTTACTTGCTATCTTTTTGTGCAGATAGGGATATCCATTTCACCTTGTTGCTATTGTGACCTTTTGGTGAACTGCACAAAACACTTTTTTGGAATGAGTGTCTTGTGCAGTTCAACTAAAATGTTACATGGGCAACAACTCTCAATTTTGGTGGAACTGCACAAAATGGTGATTGGAGTTTCCAAAATCTCCGTCAAATTCTGCTGGTAATCTCGTGCAATATTTTATTAGCCTTTGCAAGATGAGCCGTAGCTGAATGATGCAATATTTGCTTCATTTCAGGCGAACTGCAGAAAAAGTGGCATGAATTGAATCATCGAGTGGAACTGCAGGTTGACTTGCACTAGTGCCACTATTATAGTAATCATGCTCTTTATTATCTGCGTTGTGCAAACAGGAATACTCAACAACAGATGTTGTGACGGTCAAGAGCATTCGCCAAGTTCTTCGATTGTATGACATGGCTAGCCAAGATGGATTTAATCCCGATATTCACTTTATCAAAAGGCTCTAATGGGTTGGTTCTGAATCTTGCAAGCTGGGAATCAGTGAGATGTGTAGGCATCTTTGTTGTACTTATTATTTGAATCTTATTTGTTGGTTCTGAATCTTGCAAGCTGGGAATCAATGAGATGTGTAGGCATCTTTGTTGTACTTATTATCTGGATCTTATTTGTTGGTTCTGAATCTTGCAAGCTGGGAATCAATGAGATGTGTAGGCATCTTTGTTGTACTTATTATTTGGATCTTATTTGTTGGTTCTGAATCTTGCAAGCTGGGAAACACGACATGATGATGCAGAGGACAACAACCATAACAAACAGTTCAAACTTGGTAGTATTATCTTTGTGAAAGTGCGACAAATGTACTGATCATGAGCGTCCCGAGAATAATAATTCTAATTGTTGTGCATGTTGATCCTGTGGCACTGATAGAACGAGCGAATGCATTGCTTGTTTTAAGTATAAATTTCTATTAAAGCTAATTAAATTTAAGTAAAGTGACCACTAAATCCTGTTATTACAGTACCAATACAGACCCGCTCATGAACCGACGTGTGGCCGAGGGTGCATCTTCTGCCGGGCGTGCAGCGGACAAGGGAGGGGTAGTAACTGTTGTCGCCTGTACACACTCAGCTTACTGTTGAATCCAGTTCCCCAAGAGCTGAAAAACGAACTGCTGCCGCCGCCTACACACTCGTTCACTCGAAGAGACTCCAATGGTGATCCGAGGGGTGAGCCTGCTGGATATGGACTTCAGCAAGGAGATCCCCTTTGAGTTCGCCGTTCAGTCCTATGGCTGCACCAAGTTGAATGTGATGTACACCAACGATACAGACTCGGTGAAGCTCTGCCTCGCCTCAGTCCTATGGCTGCACCAGGTTCTGGAGCATTCGCCCGTTTCATCGGCAGCGCCGACTGCACCTTCGCTACGGTGGAGAGAAGGAAGAAAGCGATGATTCGGCCATCTGGTGCAACAAGCTTGTCGACATCCAGAAGCAATACAAGATCATCAGCAACGGGAAGGAGAAGGACTCCGTGGTTGACCTCGCTGAGACCATCATCGACCCCTGATATGCCAACATGAAAGAAGACGACCTGAACACGTGGGAGGTACCTCTGAATCTAGCCTACATAACCTACGCGGCCAAGGACGCATACACATGCTACGACATGTACAGGCAGATCTTGGACATGAGGGCGTGTCTCCTTCCCGTAACCGACGAGTACACGGACAGCCGCAGCGTCATGATCAAGCGTGCCAGCAAGGTCTAGAGGTTGTACTTTATCTGTTTATAAGAACCTTTATCATCTGAGTGTTTCATGCATTAGCCTATGTGTCGTAATTATCTGTTTTGTCCAAAATATTTCTTTTAAGAACCCATTAACCTGATTGCTTTTTTTAGTGGCTATTTGCTTATGTATGTAAACTAGTTCACTTGTCCGTAAAAAAAACTAGTTCATTCCGCTGCCGTGCTTTGAATCTACTTCCTCCCAACATATTCCCCTCCTCAGGTGGACCCAGGAGGTCTCTGAATTTTCTCCCACTTTCTTTTTCGATGTAAACTGAGTTTTCTCCCAGTACTTTCCCAGTAGAACCAACTCAACTGTCCATCGTCTAGCCTAAAAAATAAGAATACCCCACGTACTATTAACTCATCAAATTAAAATGATATTTTATTTCGTAAGTTGAAAGTTCTTACAAAATATTAATAATAATTGTTTATATATATCTTGGCAAGTTAACTCCTAGTGATTGCATACATAAGCTTGCAAAGATTTTAGTGACGTGCAATCATGTATTTATGTTTTTCTAACATTTCTCTGTCTAGCCCAACATGATATTTTCACCCCGCCCAGCAAGTCCACGGATTTCGAGAAAAATGCAAATGGGATTTAAACGGGCTGCATAGATGCTACATCATTGTTTCACCCAGCCCATCAAATGGACTAAAAAAACAAATGGACTGGCTGACATGTGGGCCAGGAGGTCGAAGCCTAAGAAGGAGTTGGATTTACATCCAACGACCGGCATTCTTCTTCAATCTCTTGTCTTCTTCCCCCAGCGCTGCCGGAACCGCCTGCTCCAGCCTTCGGCGTCCAGCGGCGTTGTTTTGCGCTCCTCAGCGAAACGCTACCCCGCCGACGGCCAGGCCATCCCTCCACTCCGCACCTCCTGTTATTCTCTGCCGATAGTAGGCCCACCCCGCACCCGAACCAGTCAAGTTTCCCACTCCTCTCCGTCTGCGACCCCACTGCCGCGTCTTCCCCATCTTCGGGTCGTTCCAGTCTGGGGCCTCGCCGTCGTCCACCGCCTCGGTGCGCTCGGCGCGGCGTGGTCAACATACGAGAGTCATCGGAAGAGGACTGTACGTGGAGAGCCTGACGGCTGGGACCCACGAGGTCCATGGTCGCACGCAAGGAAAGTTCCTCCTTATTACGCACTGTACGTGCACTGTACGTGGGAAGGGCTTCTGTATTTCACGAAAAAACGTCCCCCCCCCCTGACAGGTCGGACCCACCAGCTATATCTTCGCACGCAAGGAAGTGCCTCCTTATTACGCACCAAAAAATGAATACCCCTGCTAGCTGGGACCCACCATAGTGGGTGGCTGACTTGTGGGCCTACTAAGTTGGCGAGGACGGAGGGCTTTGTCAACTTAGTCAATATGAACGATTCTAGCTCCAGTGACCGTACGATGTCCATCCAACGGCCATAGTGCTTCTTCAACCTCTGGTCTTCTTGCTCCAGCCGCCCAAAGCAGCGTCGGTCGTGCCGCGTGCTCCTGCCTCTCGTGGCCGGCTGTGATGCCGCGGAGGCCTCACCGCCCCCTACTACTCCCACTGCTGGCCCAGGGTATCCCTCTACTCACCCACACCCCCTGTTATTCTGCGGCGACGGCAGCCTCACGCCGCAGCCGGACCAGTGAACCCTCGTACTCCTCTCCGCGTGGGCATCCACTGCCGCGTCTTCCCCGGCTCCGCGTCGTCCCCTTCCTAGGCCTCGCCGTCGTCCACCGCCTTGGTGCTCTCGGCGCGGCGTGGTCAATGTGGTCAACGACCGACTTCCATCGGAAGAGTACTATACATGGAGAGGCTGACAGCTGGGTCCACGGCCACAACCCAGTTTTTTTGGGATTTGCCAAGTAATTCGCTTTGTCAGGCCTGTTGGGCTGCAAATCTTTCAAGACGAGGAGAGCTTCATTCGGCTGGCCGAGAAAATGGCCTATTAGTAATGAGAAATGGGCTGTACATTTTTAAAACACATCAAACCGGCAATTAGTTTCAAATATCTTTTTTTCATTTCGAGATTTTAAATTACATTAATTTTTATGCGTGGAGAATTTGTTGGATTTTATATTGAAATACATTTATTTTTAAAATCAGTTTGAATGTGAGTCGAAATTTCGGGATTAAAAACAGTTCGGACCGCACCGAAATATGCAAAATTTCGTATAATTTTTTAACCGTGGCCACAATACGGGCTGTAATGCTAACGAAAAGAATATGGGCTCCAAAAAAACCTTAAGAATTAGCAAATGGGCTGTAAATTATTAGAAATAATGGCAGACGTGCTGTATGCTGTTTTCCACAGATTTGAGGCTTTCCTAAAAAAACAGTTGACGCACAAGCAGTGACTGTTGGATGTCCATCGAAAGGCCGTCGTGCTTCTTCAATCTCTGCTCTTCCTGCTCCAGCCGCTCAAACAAGCGCCGGCGGGACTGCCTGCTCCCTCCTCCCCGCGGCCGGCTGTGCTGCCGCGCAGGCCTTAGCGCCCCACCGTACTCCCATCGTTGGCCTAGCCATCCCTCTACTCACCCACACCTGCTGTTATTCTCCGGCGACGGCAGACGAACCAGTAAACCCTCGTACAGTCGTACTCCCCTCCGCGTGGGAAACAACTGCCGAGTCTTCCCTACCTCCGTGTCGTTCCCTTCCTAGGCCTCGCCGTCGTCCACCGCCCTGGTGCTCTCGGCGCGGCCTGGTCAACGTGGTCAACGACCGACATGCATCTGAAGTGGACTGTACGTGGAGAGGCCGACAGCTGGGTCCACGGCCGCACGCAAGGAAATGCCTCCTTATTACGCGCAAAATAATGATTCCTCCACCTGAGATCAGGAACCCACCGAAAGGGCCTCTGTATTTCGCGAAAAAAACGTTACCGCCGCTGACAACTCGGACCCACCAGCTATATCTTCGCACGCAAGGAAGTGCCTCCTTATTACGCACAAAAAATATGAATACTCCCCCTGTTAGCTGGGACCTAGTATAGTGGCAGGCTGACTTGTGGGCCTACTAAGTTGACGGGGACGTAGGGCTTTGTCAACTTAGTCAATATGCACGATTCTAGCTCCACTGACCGTACAATGTCCATCCAACGGCCGTAGTGCTTCTTCAACCTTTGGTCTTCTTGCTCCAGCCGCCCAAACCAGCACCGGTCGTGCCTCGTGCTCCTGCCTCCCGTGGCCGGCTGCGATGCGGCGGAGGCCTCACCGCGCCCTACTACTCCCACCGCTGGCCAGGCCATCCCTCTACTCACCCACACCCCCTGTTATTCTGCGGCGACGGCAGCCTCACACCGCAGCGAACCAGTGAACCCTCGTACTCCTCTACGCGTGGGCATCCACTGCCGCGTCTTCCCCGGCTCCGCGTCGTCCCCTTCCTAGGCCTCGCCGTCGTCCACCGCCCTGGTGCTCTCGGCGCGGCGTGGTCAACGTGGTCAAGGAACGGCTTCCATCGGACGTGGACTGTACGTGGAGAGGCTGACAGCTGGGTCCACGGCCGCAGCAAGGAACTGCCTCCTTATTACGTGCAAAATAATTATTCCTCCACCTGACAGCTGGGACCCACCGGACGGGCCACCGTATTTCGCGAAAAAAAACGTTTGCCCCTGACTGCTAGGACCCACCAGCTACATCTTCGCATGCAAGGAAGTGCGTCCGGGCAAAAAAAACGATTCGCCCCCCTGACTGCTGGCACCCACCAGCTACATCTTCGCAGGCAAGGAAGTGCCTGACAGTCGGGACCCACCTGGTCGAAGGGTACGTAGCGTTGTCATTCTGGTCGCGAACGTGTACGTACATATATACTGGTGGATGTAGAGGCGCGCACGTGTCATAGTAGAGGCGCGTACGTGTCGTAGTAGAGGCGCGCACGTAGCATGTACACGTACGTACAGCGGCCAGGGTGCAAGAAAAAAATACGGCCACGTATGTGTACATACGGGCGGGGTCTCGAACGCCTACTCGTGCATACGTACGGCCAGGGCTCGTGTACATGGCTGCGTCAGAACGGAGAAACAGCGTCGTCGTCGTGTTCATGGGGAGGCAATGGAATGCCTCGTGTTCATGGGGAGGCAACGAAATGCGTCTTGTTCATCAGGAGGCAACGGAACGCGTGGGAGCCAACCGGCTGGGTCGGAACGGAATGCGTCGTCGTGTTCATCGGGAGGGCTTGGACGGAACAGCCGATGGAAACGAGGCCTGGCGTACCGCAGAACGGAGGAAACGGCCTTGTGTTCGACCGGCCACGTTTGAAACGGGATTCTGTTCATCGGGAGGGGTCTGGCATACCGCAAAACGGAGGAAACGGACCTCCTATGGTCGAAACGGGGGTCCTGTTGATCGGGAGGGGTGTGGCGTACCGCAAAACGGAGGAAACAGACTTGTGTTGGAGCGCTACGGTCGAAACGGGGGTCCTGTTCATCGAGAGGGGTGTGGCGTACCGCAAAACGGGACTCCACGGGATACTGTTCATCTCCACGGTCGACCCCCTCCAGCCTCCACGGGCTACTGTTCATCCACCGTCGACCTCCTCCAGCCTCCGCCTGCGACTATTCATCCACGGGCTCCTGTTCATCCAGCCTCCACCACGCGCTACTCCACCGGCTACTGTTCAACCAGCCCTCTCCACGGGCTCCTGTTCAACCACCCCTCCACGGGCTACTGTTCATCCAGCCCTCCACCGTCTACTGTTCATTCTGCCCTCAACGGGGTGGTCCTGTTCATCCTGCCCTCCACGGGGTCCTGTTCATCCAGCCCCAACCGGCTCGATCGATCGGGGTCCTGTTCATCCAGAGGCAACACCACGGGGCCCTGTTCATCCACCCCCACCGGGAACTGTTCATCCAAACCCCCCAGCAACGCTCACTGTTCATCCAGAGGCAGCATCGATCGGATTCAGTTAGCAGCAGTAGCGATGGAATCGCTCGGTCGGGTTCAGTTAATAGCCATCGATCGATCGCTCGGGTTCAGTAACGCGTAGCCTGCAGTGCAATCGCTCGGGTTCAGTTAGAGCCCAACGCCTCGCTCGGGTTCAGTTAGAGCCAACGCCTCGCACACACGCACGTACGTGTATGAGAGAAACGCGCATCGCTCGGCCCCCGACCTCCCACCGTAACCGGGAACTCCCCGAAATTTTCCTCGCCCTCGCTTCTACCACGGTTTTTTCCGTCATGGACGGCCCAAAGAATGTCATGCAGCTGCGTCTCCGGCCCGCCCAGGACGAAAAGCCCATTTTTTGTCATGATTTTTTGTCATAGAAGTAGGAGTCCACCACATCTATGATGATACCGGGTTTTGTCACAATTATCGTCATAGAAGTGTCATATGTATGACAGAAAATTTTTTCGTTCGGCCCAAAATGTCACGGATGTGTCTTTTTTTTGTAGTGATGGCTCTGTAGCCAGGCACCTCCCGCCACTCTCCCTCCTACTTCTGACGTCGCGCTGGCTAGCAGGTCGCCATGGCCGACACCTGCTGCAGCTCGGCGGAGGCGAACTTTCTTTGCATGCGCAACAATGACTAAATTTACCGGAGAGCGTGTTGAGGGCTCTTCCTCCTCCTGGCCGGCTCTTCCACGTGACATTTTAAAAGATTTGTAACTTTTGAACTAAATATCCAGTTTTGAAATATTTTATATTTTTGAATTTGGGGCAAGAATACCTTTAAAACAAGATCAATCTTGGATACACTTTGACTAGTTTGAATTTCATCATTTCACTAATTTCAAAAAACGCATTTCAGTCAGTTTCACATTTCACTAGTTTCATAGAACCTTTCAGTCAGTTTCACATTTCACTAGATTCGAAAAACACATTACACCCATTTACAAAAGATAGAGTTCACTCATTTTAGAAATAACATTTCACTAAATTTAACATATTTCAGACCAAAATATGTGTCATGTGTATGGAAAACAAATTTCACTCATTTCAAATATTGGTTTAACTCATTTCGAAAAACATTTCATTTACTCGGGAAACTGTTTTCACTCTTTTCAGAAAAACTATCAGTTAAAAAAACCATTTCACTTGTTTCAGAAATAGATTTCACTCCTTTCTGAAAACACATTAGACTCATTTGCAAAACTAAGTTCACTGCGAATTTACGAAAAATATTGAATGTAATTCACTCATCAAAAATATCAATTTCAAACACTAAAAAAGCAGTTTCATACAAAATATTGGTTATCTTTCACTTTTTTCACTGATCAAAAATATTGAAATACTCCTATGTTTAACTCGTTTCAAATACATTACACTTTTGAAATACAAAGTTTCACCCTTTTGTGAAATACATTTCTTAAAGGATAAACATATGCTTTTAAGAAAACAGAACAGTTCTTCGTAAGTTGAAAAATAATTAGTTTCACTCTTTTGGGATATATGAAATAGAAATAATTAAAATCGACCAGTTTCATTAAAAAGGGTGAGGAATTAGTATTTTGAAAATGAGTTAGATTTGTTTTCTAAAAGAATTGAAATTAGTTTATGAAACAAATTGAAATGTTTTTTAATTTCAAATCTACTTTACAAAATATTTCAAATAAGTTTAAAGTCACTAGTAGAAAACAGGGCTTTGGTTCGGCCAGAAAAGAGCATTAATCCCGGTTGCATTACGAACCGGGACTAATGTGAGCATTAGTCTGGATTCGAGCGGCTAGGGCACCGTACAGGCATTAGTCCCGGTTCAAATGGGACCTTTAGTCCTGGTTGGTGCCACGAACCGGGACTAAAGGGTGCGATGCCCATTAGTACCGGTTCGTGGCACCAACCGGTACTAAAGGTTAGACCTTTAGTCCCGGTTCGAGCCACCAACCGGTACTAATGGGGTTTGAGGCATTAGTACCGGTTCATGGCACGAACCGGTACTAAAGGTCCCATTTTCAAACTCTACCCCCCCTTGGATCGCCTTTTCAGTTTTGTAAAAAGCAAAAGAAAATGATAAAAACTTCAAAAATTAAAATCGTTCCAGATGTAGTTATGTTACTACATGTACTAGTTAGGAAAATTTAAAAACTTAAATTTGGACATGTTTTGCAAAAAGTGTAGGGAAAATGTAAAACGGCTATAACTTTTGCATACGATGTCAGAAAAAAACGTATAATATATCAAAATGTTCAGCACGAAAATCCGCATCCGATTTTGACCGCCTACGGCCTGTTTGCAAATTTTTAGAATCCTCAAATTCTGAAAGGAAAAAAGTTATGCTCAAATTTCTGTTTATTTTTTGAATTTTTGTTAAATCTGGTCAAACTATGGTCAAACTACTTATTCAAGAAGTATTAGTTTTACTAAATAATTATTCAAGAATATTAGTGTTACTAAATAATTATTTCAATTTTTTTGAATTTTGGTCAAATCTGGTCAAACTATGGCCAAACTGTGGTCAAACAATGGTCAAACTAATTATTTAAGAAATATTAGTGTTACTAAATAAATATTTCAGTTTTTTTGAATTTTGGTCAAATCTGGTCAAACTGTGGTCAAACTACTTATTCAAGAAATATTAGTGTTACTAGATAATTATTGTTTTTTAGAACAATAGTTTCAAACTCAAACAGTGAAATGTGTGACTTCATGCTCAAGCTAAATTCCTGAGGGTTAATAGGATTGACATCTTACTATTGTCAGGAAAACAACAAGTGCATACTTGGAAACGGAAGTTAAGCGTGCTCAGGCTGGAGTAGTGAGAGGATGGGTGACCTTGAAATGACGAGGGGTGATTAGAGATTAGAGGTTAAATTGAGCAGTGATGAGGGGTGATTAGAGATTAGAGGTTAAAAAAATTCAGAAATTTGAAAATAAAAAAAATAAAAAATCTAAAAAAAATTCAAATTTTTTTCAAAAAACAAATCATAAAATTGCCTTTAGTACCGGTTGGTGTTACCAACCGGGACTAAAGGTGGACCTCCAGGCAGCGGCCACGTGGAGGGCCTTTAGTCCCAGTTCGTGTAAGAACCGGGAAGTGAGAGGTGAGTGACATGCACATGGGTGGGCCCCCAGCTGATCAAATACAATGAAGTTAAATGAATAAAGGAGAGAAATACATGTATATAACTTTTGAGTTAGCAGCCTCCTATTGGTGAGAGAAGCACCGGTAGCTCCCGCCACCGGTAAAAGACACTTTGCGGTGAGGCGAGGGCACCGGTAGCACCCATGACAACATCAAAAAGCACCGGCTGAGGCTCTTCTCCTCCCGGCATGTCCTGTGTGTGCCGTAGAGCGCGGCGTGGCACGTCCATGACGGCAGTCTCTCCTCGTTGTCTTCATTATCATGAGCTGGTCGCGGAGGTTGCAGGACCCCACCGGCGAGGAGGCAGCCATGGCCAGCTGGTCCGCCGCGTCAGGCTCTGTCGCAGCACCCTCTCTCTCTTCACGCTCGTGTCCGGACAAGACAGTAACTGGTGTTCGCGGCGTGGCGCATGGAAATCCTACCACCTGCCACCCCATGCTATCACCGAGGTAGGCGCTAATTTAGCTGCAAAGTTGTCAAATAGACATTTACAAAAAAACATTGTAATAATATTGTTAATATATCAAAGCTGAAATCAAAACTTCATATGGAACAGAAAGTTTCCAGAAAACATTGATCCATTGACCATTTGCTGAAGGTGCACTAAATCATAATGCATATTCAAGTGTTGCTAAAATACTAATATTCAAGGGTCGATAGCATCAGTGCATATTTTGATTTACTGAAACCTTAAGGCATGCAAGTGGCATTATTTTAAAAATAAAAATACTAATACCATGCCATGCCATTTTAGATGCACTAGTTTTATGCATCAGTACCAACACTCCAGAACAAAAACAAAACACAATCTGTTTTAGAAACAACTCCAGAACACCCCAGGTAGTAAAAAAAGTTGGCTAAGTAAATGAGAAATAAAAAGAGAGCAATTTTTGACGTACCTGATATTGACAGCGCTATCAAATATCACCTCACTGTCAGCATTGTCTATTCTCTTACCGGAAACGTTACCTTCACTCAGCGATAGTACTAATTTAGTCTACGGAGATGGTTACGGGCTTCTAGGTTAGTGCACAGTAGGAGGAAAACAAACATATAAACATAGTTCATGAACAAGCAACTGTAGTTTTCAGGAAGATGAGAGGATAACATGGCAAAAAACCCTTGTGTGAGGAGACGGCGAAAGATGGTTCCATAGATTGATGTTCTACAAGTTAAAACCTTGAGGAGCTGTAGGTCCATGGCGTCCTTCACATCTGTGAAGAAGCCCTTGATGGTGGACCGTGGTGGATGGGGAAAGCCCATGGCATGCTCCATCAACATCTGCAGTAGACGATATGAAGAGAAGGTGAGCTGTAGGGGTCGCGGATCCCGGCCAAGAAGGAAGGAGGGATGAACCTGGGGCCACCGGAGACGCGCCAGCGAGCCCTGCCCGAAACCCTAGCCACGGGGGTGGGGTTGCGAGCGGGCGGTAGAGGCCGGGAGCGGAGAATCTGGCTGGAGGTGAGGGATGCGAGGACCGTGGGGAGCTCGGGGGCGTGCTGCGCGGCACCTGAGCTCGCCGGAAGCGGTCGGTGTGGGTGGTGGCGGCGGCGAGGACTTCGTGGGCAAGAGGGAGAGGAGGCAAGCCCGTGCGTGTGTGGTCGTGTGTGTTTTTTATTTACATATCTGCTCAGACCGTGGGTTGAATAGCCCAAAATACATGGTCTTTTTTGCAAGAATGGAATTTTTTCTCGTATAGCCACTTAAAAAGGGACCGCAGGTCGAATACCTAAAACAACAAGGACTTTTCTAAAAAAAATTGCCGCGACGGTGAACGGGCAAAAGCGATCGGCGCTTTATTAGTAGGTATAGATATAGATATAGATTTCCAATTAGATATGATTTTAACGGGATAGCTACATGCGGGAGTTCATCTTGAACCCCCTAATTACTTGGGAGATATTGATTGTTCTATTAAAATAGGATGCTCCAGCGCTCATGGGTTGATCAATAGGAAGATGGCCTTCTTAATTCTATTGGCGCGAAGATGGCGCCAACCGTTGCATGACTGGATTGGAGGTGAAGAATTCTGTGCCGAGATCGTAGGGCTGTAACCACTGGATTAACCAACTAATCTTAATTAGTATAAGTACAAAAATACCCTTTTAATCTTTTCAAGGGGTGTACCGAAGCACACCTCCATTGATTATCATCCTCAAGCCCCAGCTAAAGGAAATCGTACATTTCGTTGAGTTTTAAATACGTCTGAACAATTGCTCGATAAATGACAGTATCGTGCATCGGTGAATGCCTTGGCCGTGTCATGGAAGAAGAGAAAAAAACACACACACAGAATTAGACGCCACGGAAAGCTGAAGAGGAGGAGAACAAAGATACCATGAACACTATTCGTAGTAGAATAGCTGATGCTTGTCTAGTGACAGCAACATATGTTAACTATGTTGATGGAGGTTCTAATTATGTGAACTATACGTATTTCTTATGGTGCATGCCTTTTGTAATATTATTACGGGGTCACTAACTATTTATATGTAATATGCAACATCAAATTATAGTCGTTGAATTGCGTATGTGTTAGCTATGTATCATGTACATTGTCACAAGTTTCCTTTGCAAAAAGGTTGCTCTATTGCCTACCAATATACAGATAATTGCTTTACGGTCAATTAGCATATAAACATATTCACTCATGGCCCATGGCATTACAAATAATTCACATCGAAATCTTTAATTTCATAGTTGTTTCAACCAAATAGCTTCCAGCTTTTCCATAGCTGAAAGTTCACACCAAGTTTCTCATAGCTCACAACCCCCAACAACTTTTAGAGAATCTCTCTAGAAAAAACAACTTTTACAGAATCTGCAGCTCAACCAAACACAACCTAGGGTGCAATGTACAATCTACACACTTTGATTGATGTAAATAACACGGATCCAATAAATCAAACATGTGCTTGCAGCACAAGAACATTATAATGTCTTCACTACTATAGCTTGGAGAGGAGTCGCCATAGACATTGTTAACCCAAGCTTCTCAGACATATCAACACCAATTTTCATGGCCTCTTCGGGCAATGTCCACTCAAAACGGTGCAACAACGAGCCTAGCAAGGCAGGAAGCATCCTAGTAGCGAGCGGCAACCCTAGGCAGATGCGCCTTCCAGCACTGAAGGGCATGAATTCAAAGTCCATACCTTGGAAATTTACCTCCTTACACAGGAACCTCTCAGGGATGAACTTGTCTGGCTCTGTCCATACTTGAGCATTGTGATGGATGGCCCACAGATTCACAATCACGGTGCTTCCCTTGGGGATGGTGTACCCCTGTATCTCTACTGTCTGCTCAACCTTGTTAGGTGCCAACGGCACAACTGCGTGCAGACGGAGAGTTTCCTTAACGACTGCTTGCAGGTAAGGAAGGTTATCGGAGTATTCAACATGTTCCTTCGAGCCAAGAACTCTACTAAGTTCCTCTTTTAGCTTCTTCATGGTTTCTGGATTTTGTAATAACTCTGCCATTGCCCACTCGATCGCGCCCGAGACGGTATCGATGGCCGCAAGAAATAGATCCTGAAACCAGTTAAATATTACTAAGTAAAACCGCAAGAAATAGATCCTGAAACCAGTTAAATATTACTAGTAAAACAGAAATTAATTAATGTTCTCCAGAGCACATACTGCATTTGTTCCTTTTTTTTCTTTCTTGACTGGCTTCCTAGGCATTGGGATGCCGCCTAGAACGTTGCTTCTAAAGCCCCTTATATTGACATGTATTTGTACCCTACCCTCAGACCATATCGTATCTTTATTTTATTTTGAGATGACTTACCACATGCGCCATCCATGTGATGTCGACATGTATAACAGCCTACTACCATTAGATATATGTTTTTTTTATGCTTTCCACCCAATGAAAAATATACTACTCCAAGGTTTAGCAACTCCGAGAATGGCGTCAGCATGGCTAGCTATGCGCACGACATATATACCAGCTGATTTATGCACGATGTTTAAGAGTTGACCGCCACTGAGTTGAGTTTTTGTGCAAGGATCGCGTGTGTGGAGCAATTTCGGAGTACTGAAGACTGCATTGAAGCTCCTAATGCTATTTATGCTTATTTTCATCACTTGTTTTCTTTAAGAACTTCAGGGTTTTTAAACATGCTCCCTCTTATCTCATCTTTTCACATGAGAGGTAAGAGTATAAAATAGATCGAGCTGTTGATTGCATTAAATAGTGGATTTGGTTAACTCTTGCCTTCTTATCTCCCATGTGAAAAGAGGGGATAAGATGAAGCATGTTAAAATTGCTCAACAACTTCGGGCTAGTCTAATATATGCATCATGGGCCAGTTCTAGGTATTAAGGATGCATGGTGGACTGGTCCTGTCTATGTAGCCATCTAAAAGATCTTATATTAGTTTATGGAGGGAGTAATGCCTGCTATTTTGGTTTCTTTAAATGTCAGAAGGTTCAGCAAAATGATTTTACTTTGGTATCGCCAGTCTAAAGAGTTTCAGATCTATTAGCATTCAAACTTAATAAGTAAAATCTTCAAGATAAATAAGAGAATCTTTTACTTATGAGTTTTGTAGCCTGTCTTTGGAACCAAGAAAAAAGGTGTAATATATGTGTGTGGACATGAGCATTCTGAACAATGCAGATGAAAGAAAGCAGAGAGAAATTGCACTTGTTTTTAATTTTATTGTTTAGTCTGGTGAAGAAGAGCAATACTTGAACTAAGGTGGAGGTAGAATGCTGAGATGGTCTTACCGTAAGAAATGCTCTCATAGAGTCTTGGTTCATCACCGCCGCCCCGTCCACCTCGCACATTTGCAGCATCACGTCCAGCAGGTCGTCCTTCTCGCGCCCGTCGACGCTGCCCGCTTCCCGGCCTCGCCTCCGCTGGTCGATCTCTTGGTCGATCAGCCTGTAAACCTTTCCCAGCTGCCTCGTCATGCTGCGCCGGATGCCCTGAAGGTCCAGTGCGGCGAGCGCCGGGAAGAAGTCCGACACATTGGGCTTCAGGGCCAGGAGGGCAGCTTCCCGCGCGACGGCGTGCAGCTCGCGCGTGGTGGCTGCGTCAAGGCCGGAGGAGAACATGGCGCGCCACTGGAGGTCCGCCATTGCGGCGAATACCGCTCGGCCGACCTCAACCGGCGCTCCGGCGGACACGGCCGCCGCCATCTCCGAGACATGGCAGAGCATGCGGTCAACGGCGCCCCGCATCACGGGCCGTAGGCCATCCAGCTGCCTCGGCGACAGCAAGTGCTCGGTGCCTATCCTGCGCAGCGCGCGCCACCTGTGGCCCGGTGGCAGGATGAACACCGAGTTTGCGGCGTGGCCCATCCCGTTCCACGCGTCAGGAGCATTGCGGCCGGTGATGCTCGCATTGTGCGTCCTGAGAACCTCACGGGCGGCGCTTGGGGATGAGGCCACGATCACGACGGCCGTCCCTAGCCGGACAGTCATCAGCGGGCCGTAACGCTCGGCGAGGCGTGCCAGGGAGCGGTGCGGGAGCCAGCTCGCAACGTGGAGGAGATTCCCGATGACAGGGAGCGGCATCGGGCCAGGTGGAAGACGGCGGCGGGCGTCGGCGAGCATTCCCAACACGTAGGAGGAGAAGAGGATGAGCAGAAAGCAGGACGCAAGGACGAGTAAGAAGAACATTTCTGGCTTCAGAGTGATCTTTGGTGGCGCACACTCTAATGTCCAATCCCTTTTGTTATTTTCAGACAACTGATTCTTCTTTCTTTCGAGTTCATTTTATGCACCTTGGGTGACACACCTGGGAAACGCTTGCTGTGTGCGCGCGCGCGCGTCTTTGGTGTTTCCTGACTGCACTCCACGATCTCCAACACGCGGATCACGGAATCGTCCGTAAATGTCTGTACTGCGGTGGACAAAAATCAAAATTCAACATTTTAGAATTCTTTTGATGAGAAACTTTCAATCCTATTCATTTTCAATCATGACAGTACAACGAACACAAGAGGTAATAAAATTTAAAACCAAGTTCATGGGCCATCTAGCGACGACTACAAGCCGAAGATGCGCCACCGTCATCGCCTCTCCCATGCCGGAGCCGGACAAACCTTGTTGTAGTAGACAATCAGGAAGTCGTCGTGCTAAGTACCTAGCGGAGCAGCACATCAGAGTAGGAATCCTCCACTAATGCAGATTGGGCCTAAGAAAATGAATTGTGTGCGATGTGTGATCTATCAAGCACGATTCAGAAACGAGTTATGTGTGGGATACACGACATATAGTTCATCCAGATGAACTATTTGTGATGAGGCAGAATAACATAAACGACTCCCCATAACAAGATATGTGCGGTATACGACATACATGTCATTCGGATGAACTGTTTGCGATATGTCAAAATAACACAAACGACTCTTTACAACAAGATGTGTATGATATAGGGCAAACAAGTCAGTAATCAAAATTCTGTGGGAAGACCCCGCAAAAAATAAATTCCGTGGGAAGACCAAAAATATCACAGACGATTTGCGCTAATAAGTTGTGTGTGTTGTGGGTAAACGATTGCTAGTAAACACTTGTCTGCGATTGTTGAAATCATCACATACGTGTTCTTTAGTTTAATCGTTTGTGATGTGATTTGCTCTATCTGCACAATATCTATACTCTGCCTACAGAACAATAACATATATATTTATAACAATATGATTGCACAACCAAATTAAACATCCAATTACATAACTAACAACACATAACATTTGCACAGCTCAATGAACAATTACATGCATAATAAACTAGGAGAAACAATAATCAAATCATCTACTACTTCTTGTAACGCTTGCCACTACTCTGCTTGCGGCTCGATCATTCTCCTTCTTGGGGAAGGTGGCGCTCCCTCATGTCAACGATCTGCATGTACATCTCGTAGCTTGTGTACGCGTCCTTGCCGCATACTCGACGTGATTTCGTCCAGTTTCTCCACCCAGGCCGAGTGTCGGGCAAGCTTGCTCTTGTTGTAGGCATCCTTCATGTCTTTGTAGTACGGGTCGATGATGGCCTCTGAGAGGTCAACCAGGGAGTCCTTCTGCTTCCTATTGCCCCTTATGTTGTACTTGTCATGGATATCAACAAGCTTTTGGCAGGCGATACCCGAAGTCTTGAGCACCTTTAGATCATTGGCAGTGTCCACCGTAGCGAGACTGTAGTCGGGGCTATTGACAAACCTGGCAAAATATTCGCAAGGCCTTGTGGCTAGGATATAGTGGTAGATGAGGACGTGATGGTGCATGCATAATTGGGCGATGATGACCTTCTGATCATACCCGGCACGACCACCGGTGTACTCGAGGTCGAACGTCCCGGCCACTTTGTACTTGTCCTCGTAAAGCAACTGCTCCATAGTGTTGATGGAGTTCCCCACCCATGTCGGCTCATTGGTGTACACCATGGAGAGGTTCGTCAAAATTCTATGGGTCTCCACTTGGAACGCGGGGTGAACTGCTCGCCCTCAGCCGCTAGGAGCGTGATACGTCTCAATGTATCTATAATCTTTGATTGTTTCATGCTATTATATTATCACTTTTGTATGCTTTATGTGCCATTTTATATAATTTTTCTGGACTAACCTATTCATTTAGTGCCCAACGCTAGTTCCTGTTTTTTGAATGTTTTTGGTTTTCCAGAAAATCCATACCTATAGAAGTCCAAACATGACGAAACTTTTTGACGATTTTCTCTGGAAAATAAGAGTTCCTGGAAGCTTCGGGGGATGACGAGAAGACCCACAAGGGCCCCACAAGGGAGGGACGCACTGGGGGGTAGGGCGTGCCACCCTGGCTTGTAAGCCCCTCATAGCTCCATTTGCCCTAATTTTTGGCCTATAAATTCCCATAAATTAAGAAACCCTCCAAGCGAGACCTGAAACAATTTTATCTCCACCGGAAGCCTCTACTTCAAAGCGATCCCATCTAGAGCCTTTTTCCGGTACTCTGCCGGAGGGGGAATTATTGGGGAGGCCATCTTCATCAACCTTGCTGCCACCATGGTGATGCGTGAGTAGTTCTTTTAGGACCTATGGGTTCATAGTAGTTGCTAGATGGCTCTCTCTCTCTCTTTCTCTCTCTCTCTCTCTCTCTCTCTCGCTCTCTCTCTCTCCTCAATACAATGATCTTCTCTAAGATCCATCTGATTTAATCTTTTGCGGTGTGTTTGTTGGGATTTGAGGAATTGTGGGTTTATGATCTGATTATTATTGAATTTATATGTGTCTCTTGAGGTTTATTTTGTTGTGTAATTTCATAGATTTGTATTTCTCTCTGATCTATCCGTCTACTTTGGCCAAGTTTGGTTGATCTATCTTCAGTGGGAGAGGTGCTTTGTAGTAGGTTTAATCTTGTGGTGATCTTGCCCTGTGATGGCAGGGGCAAAGACACGCATTTTATTGTTGCTACTAAGGATAAAACGATGGGGTTTCATCATAATGATTGATCACTTAATGTCTACATTATGTCATCATGCTTATTACGCTACTCTGTTTGTCACGAACTTAATACTTTGAGATGCATGCTGGATAGAGGTCTTGGGGTGGAGTAATAGTAGTAGATGTAGTTGGATTAACAGTCTACTTGTCACAGACATAATGCCAATGTGATATTATGCCATGAATAATCACAATTATAACTATGCTTAATTTTATCAATTGCCCAACAGTAGTTAGTTTATCCACTGTTGTTATGATTCCCAGAGAGATGCCACTAGTGAACCTATGCCCCCCGGGTCTATTCTTTGTCAATACTAAAACTCCTACAATTGCTCTATTTGCTTTCTTTTATTTGTTTTTACTTTGTATTGCTTTCCTATCACTACCCATTTCTAATTTTGTAACTAGCAAGAACAAGGGGAATGACGACCCCCTTGCCTCTGTAGGGTGCAAGCACTTGTTGTGTTTGTGTGTAGGTACTGTTCACATTGCAGGTGTGGTGCCTCCTACTAGTTCGATAAACCATGGTTCCTAACTGAGAGAAATACTATCTGCTACTATACTACTTCACCCTGATACGTCTCCGACGTATCTATAATTTTTGATTGGTTCATGCTATTATATTATCAATCTTTTATGCTTTATACACCACTTTATATCTTTTTGGGAACTAACCTATAAACTCAGTGCCCAGTGCCACTTGTTGTTTTCTGCTTGTTTGTGGTTTTACAGAAAATCCCTACCAAACGGAGTCCAAACACGGCGAAATTTTTAGACGATTTTTCTGGAGCAGAAGAGACCCTAGAAGCTTCAGGGAGAGACCAGACGATGCACGAGATGATGGCAAAGCGGGGGGTGCGCCCCAGGGGGTGGGCGCACCCTGCCCCATTGTGGCCCCCAGTGGCTCCGATTGACCTAATTCTTGGCCTATAAATTCACATACATTCAGAAACCCCAGAGCGATACCTGAAAAAATTATTCTGCCGCTGCAACCCTGTGTTTTTCCATGATCCCATCTGGAGGCCTTTTCCGGTACTGTGTCGGAGGGGGAGTCGATCATAGTGGGCCTCTAGATCAACCTTGCTACCTGTCGGATGATGCCTGAATAGTTCCCCACAGGACCTACGGGTCCATAACAATAGCTAGATGGCTCTCTCTCTCTCTCTCTCTCTCTAAACTTCAATACAATGTTCTCTTCGGAGATCGATCTGATGTAATCTTTTTGTGGTGCGTTTATTGGGATCCAATGAATTATGGGTTTATGAGCAGATTATTCATTGAAAGTAATTGAGTCTTTTTTGAACTTTATTACGTGTGATTGTTATAGCTATGTAATGCTTTCCGATCTATCCGTTTAGTTTGGCCAACTAGATTGATTTATCTTCAGTGGAAGTGGTGCATAGTAGTAGGTTCAATCTTGCCGTGTTCTCACCTCATGATAGAAAGGGTAGCGAGGCACCTATTTGTATTGTTGCTACTACGGGCAAAACGGTGGGGTTCGATCATATTGATTTTTCTTACTTTGTCTACATTATGTCATCATTCTGTTTGTTAGTAACTTAATACCTTAAGATGCAAGCTAGACAGCGGTCGAGGGGTGGAGTAATATTAGTAGATGCAAATTTGTTTCGCACTACTTGTCACAGACGTAATGCCTATGACTGAATCCTAACATCGTGGTTCAACCGATAAAGATCTTCATGGAATATGTAGGAAGCAATATGGGCATCCAGGTCCCGCTATTGGTTATTGACCGGAGAGGTGTCTCGGTCATGTCTACATGATTCTCGAACCCGAAGGGTCGCATGCTTAACGTTCGGTAGTGCTAGGGTAGTAATGAAATATTAATGTTGGTGACTAAAGGTTGTTTAGAGTCGCGGATGAGATCCCAGACGTCATGAGGAGTTCCGGAATGGTTCGGAGGTAAAGATTTATATATGGAAAGTTGTTATCCGGGTTCCAAAAAAATCGATTTTATCGGTATTGTAATGGGAAGCTTCCAGAGGGGCCCGGAAGTCCACCAAGGGCTCCACCACTGTGACGCCCCGATTTTCGACCGTACACTAATCATGCACGCAAATGTGTACGATCAAGATCAGGGACTCACGGGAAGATATCACAACACAACTCTACAACATAAATAAGTCATACAAGCATCATAATACAAGCCAGGGGCCTCGAGGGCTTGAATACAATTGCTCGATCATAGACGAGTCAGCGGAAGCAACAATATCTGAGTACAGACATAAGTTAAACAAGTTTGCCTTAAGAAGGCTAGCACAAAAGTAGCAATAATCGAAAAGGCAAGGCCTCCTGCCTGGGACCTCCTAACTACTCCTCGAAGCCGAACTCCATGTAGAATCATCCTCGGGATCTCTAGCTCCTGGACTCCAGCATCTGGTTGCGACAACCAGGTATAGAAAGGGGAAAAGAGGGAGAAAAGCAACCGTGAGTACTCATCCAAAGTACTCGCAAGCAAGGAGCTACACTACGTATGCATGGGTATATGTGTAAAGGGCCATATCAGTGGACTGAACTGCAGAATGCCAGAATAAGAGGGGGATAGCTAATCCTGTCGAAGACTACGCTTCTGGCCACCTCCATCTTGCAGCATGTAGAAGAGAGTAGATGGTAAGTTCACCAAGTAGCATCGCATAGCATAATCCTACCCGGCGATCCCCTCCTCGTCGCCCTGTTAGAGAGCGATCACCGGGTTATATCTGGCACTTGGAAGGGTCTGTTTTATTAAGTATCCAATTCTAGTTGTCATTAGGTCAAGGTACAACTCCGGGTCGTCCTTTTACCGAGGGACACAGCTATTCGAATAGATAAACTTCCCTGCAGGGGTGCAGCACATAACCCAACACGCTCGATCCCATTTGGCCGGACACACTTTCCTGGGTCATGCCCGGCCTCGAAAGATCAACACGTCGCAGCCCCACCTAGGCTCAACAGAGAGGTCAGCACGCCGGTCTAAATCCTATGCGCGCAGGGGTCTGGGCCCATCGCCCATTGCACACCTGCACGTTGCGAGGGCGGCCGGAAGCAGACCTAGCCTAGCAGGCGTTCCAGTCCAATCTGGCGCGCGCCGCTCCGTCGCTGACGTCAAGAAGAGCTTCGGCTGATACCACGACGTCGAGTGCCCATAACTGTTCCCGCGTAGTTGGTTAGTGCGTATAGACCAAATGGCCAGACTCAGATCAAATACCAAGATCTCGTTAAGCGTGTTAAGTATCCGCGAACGCCGACCAGGGCCAGGCCCACCTTTCTCCTAGGTGGTCTCAACCTGCCCTGTCGCTCCGCCACAAAGTAACAGTCGGGGGCCGTCAGGAACCCAGGCCCACCTCTACCGGGATGGAGCCACCTGTCCTTTCATCCCCCTCATCAGAATCACTTGCAGGTACTCAACGAGCCGACCCGACTTTAGTCACCACATGTGTCATGTATATAAAGTATATAGTATATACCCGTGATCACCTCCCGAAGTGATCACGGCCCAGTAGTATAGCATGGCAGACGGACAAGAGTGTAGGGCCACTGATGGAACACTAGCATCCTATACTAAGCAGTAGGATGGCAGGTAAGGGTAACAACTGTTGCAACAATGACAGACTATGCAGCAGAATAGGATTAACGAAAGCAGTAACATGCTACACTACTCTAATGCAAGCAGTAGAGAGAAGAATAGGCGATATCTGGTGATCAAGGGGGGGGGCTTGCCTGGTTGCTCTGGCAAGTAGGAGGGGTCGTCAACTCCGTAGTCGAACTGGGGGTCGCCGGTAGTCTCGGGGTCTACCGGAAAGAAGTAACGAAGGGGGAACACAATAAATAACAGAGCAATCAAAGCAACACAAAGCGTAACATGACAATATGCAGTGCTAGGTGTGCCCTAATGCGGTAGTAGGTGATACCGACGAAGGGGGGAAACATCCGGGAAGGTATTCCCGGTGTTTCGCGTTTTTGGACAGATGAACCAGAGGTGAAATGTTACAGGTTCACTATGCTAGGGACGCGTGGCGGACGAACGGGCTGTGCATCTGGATTCGTCTCGTCGTTCTGAGCAACTTTCATGTACAAAGTATTTTCATCCGAGCTACGGTTTATTTTATATTAATTTAAAAAGGATTTTATCTTTTTCTAGAATTAACAGAATTAATTTAATTAGAAAAGGTAATTATGACATCAGTATGATGTCAGCATGATGTCGGCAGTCAACGTCGAGCGTTGACCTGGTCAACCTGACAGGTGGGTCCCACCTGTCAGGGACTGTTTAGTTAATTAACAGTGGTTAATTAGGTTAACTAGTTATTAGGTTAATTAATCTTAATTAGTTAATTTAAACAGGATTAATTAAGTTAATTATTTAGTTAAAAAATTAATTAATTAATATTTTTATTTTTATTTATTTTTATTTTTAATTCCTTTTTTTTAAATCGTTCCAGGGGGTTGGCCCCAGGTGTTAGTGGCTCATCAGGGGGGTTGGTAGCGCAATTAGCGCTAATGGCCTATTAGGCCGGCGATTTGAGCGCCGGTGGCTTTGAGCCATGGCGGAGGCACGGCCGGCCGGAGTGGCGCAGCCGCGGTTGCGGCGGCGGGAGCGGGCACGCGCGGCTGGGCGCAGGTGGGTGCCGCGGCGGAGCGGGGTCGGGCAACGGTGCGCGGAGGCGGGGCGTGCGTGCATCGGGCGCGGTCGGGGCGTGGCGACCGCGGGACGTGGCGCGGGGAGCGTGGCGTCGGGCGCACGAGCGGCGGCAGTGGCCGCGGTGACCGAACGGGGAAGGGAAGGGAAGAGGAAGAGGGGCCGGGGGCCTCACCGCGGGGCCGTAGGGACAGGGCAGCGGGGCTCGGGGAGGAGGACGGGGACGTCCGGCGACGAGGGGCGGTCCGGCGATGGGGCGGCGAGGTCCAGGGCAATAGGGCGACTTCGGGCGAGGTGGCGGGATGACGGCGACGTCGGGGTGGTGGTGACGACGACGTCCGAGGGGAGCGCGACGACGGCGTCCGGCGGGGAGATGGGATCGGCGGGGGCTGCCCCGATCCAGATCGGGCAGGGAGAGAGACAAGGGAGCGAGGCGGAGGGCGTCGGGGTTCGATCCCGATCTAGGAGGGGATCGGGGGGAGGGAGAGTGGGGGGAGTGGGGGTGTCGGTGCCTAGGGTTTCGGCACCAGGGGGTTAAGGAAGTGGGGATGGGCCGGCCTGGCATGTGGCTGGGCCGAGGCCCGGTGGGAGGGGGGCCTTTTGGCCTTTTATTTATTATGTTTTATTTTTTTACTTGTTCTTTTCTATTTTCTTTTATTTCTTAATAGTTTATAGTTTTACCATAAGAAAACCCCAACTAAAATAGAGTTACAATTCCAACTACTGCCACAAAAAGTTTTACCCCTGAACAAAATAGTTTAGTATTTTATAAAATCAAAAAGGTATTTATTTAATTGTTTTACCTATTGTTTTAATTACTTAAGTGCATTTAAATCTTTTATAAAAATGTGGTTTCTTCATCATAAGTACCTATGCATTATTTGGCACAACCTGAACAATTTAGTTTTAATATTTGAAAACTTTTGTTGTTAGCCTTTGTTTTAAATTTTAATTTGAATCGGTTTCGAATCAATGCGAGATTAGCAACAGTAATCGAAGTGACGTGTCATCATTAGCAGAGGGTTGCTGTAGCTTAATTATCCGGGCGTCACAACCACATCCCATATAGTAGCATGGGTTGTAAGGGGGCTCCCTAGCCTTAAGGGGCTAGGGGCACCAACCCCTATGAGGCCCATGCGCGTAGGGGTGGAAAACCATAAAAGGGAGAGCCACTACAAGAAATATGTCAACTTGTGACCTTGACTATTGGTCACTGAAAGGTCATTGTTTTTCATTTGCGACCTTTTTGTGACCAAAATCAGAAGGTCAAAAGCTGGCAGTCGTAAACTGAAATTAACGACCTTCTCGATGAGAAGGTCGTAGACGTTTGCAACCAAAACAGAAGGTCGTTGAACCCATGACCTTTTGTTTTGGTCACTGGCTGTCTGCCCAGGCCACGTCGGATCCGACGTGGCAATCTGACGTGGCAAAATTGCGACCAATTGAAAAGGTCACTGACAAGATTCAGCCTGGTCCGATTAGGTGTTTTACATGGGCCGAGCCCAATAATTCAGCCTTTTTATATTTTTTTTCTTATTAATTTTGTCAGCTATATGGGCCTGGCCCAACTATTCGGCCTTTTAAATTTCTGGTCCATTGCCTTTTATACAGTCCATTTTTTTCGGCCTCAACCCTTTTATAGTCCATTTTTGTTTTGGGCCTCGGCCTTTTTACAGACCATCTACTTTTTGGGCCTTGGCCTTTTCGTTTGTCCCACTGGTCATCTTTCTATTTCTCACACTTTCACAATAAACAAATGAAAAATATTTCAAATGGCAAGAGAACATATGAAACTATTAAAATGATAGCCAAAATTAGCACCAAATATGCTGACTACTGTACATCATACGAAATTACAGTATTTACATAGTGTTTATACAACCAGATATGTTGGCCACTGTACAACATAACTAGCACCACATTATAACTAGCTACTCTGTACTTTGTCGAGCTTTAAGCTTCTTCAAATTTCTTCAGCCCGGAGCTCCTGTAAAGAGAGGAAACACCACACCTTTAGAGCTTGATCAAGGCACAAATTTTTATTTGGTTGGGTCATGCTGCAACAACCACATAGAAGCATAATTATAAGCACAAATACACCAACAATCTCAGTTCAAGCAAATGATCTAGTAGCAAAGCATGAAAAAGGAAGCAGCACATGGCGGGAATGTTTGCAACATCTCAGTTGATGACTTCAAATAGGAATAATGTATACAAGTATAATACAAAAATATGAGAAACTATCACAGTACAGAAATGGTATCACGGACTTATATAGCTAACTCAATGACAGATTGAAATGTTTTACTCAACGTATGGAACTCAAAAGAACATTTCTGGTTAGTCAAGAGCATCTTGACTGCGGAAATTAGATAGTATGAAGGCAATATTCTAATGATCAAAACAGATGAAGCCGCAGAAATTAGATAGTAAGAAGGCAATATTCTAATGATCAAAACAGATGAAGCTGGCAACATAATATAAGCAAAAGTCAATTGTATCTACTAATATTTTGTGTGTCCAAGTAGGTACTGGTGGAAGGGTGTACCTGCATGTAGGGCATGAGGAGGAGCTAGAG
This sequence comes from Triticum aestivum, assembly GCF_018294505.1. Classification (NCBI taxonomy): domain Eukaryota; kingdom Viridiplantae; phylum Streptophyta; class Magnoliopsida; order Poales; family Poaceae; genus Triticum; species Triticum aestivum. The sequence continues at coordinate 20,530,044 of NC_057814.1, read as the reverse complement.
CGCCCACCTGAACTGGAGCTGCAGTAACCATGCAGGCAAGCATCACCCAATACTTGGGCGCGCCAAAAACAAGACCATGTCCTCAATAACAATCATGTGCACCTGCATCAACAAGAGGCGCAAAAACTGAGAAATGAGAACAAAATTTACATATTCATATTTTTGGATTGATAGTCTCTGAACTTTTATGTATATTGGAAAGAGAAGGACTGCCAGCAAATAGCACATATTCATATTTTATTATTGTTCCCAGGCAGCAGTGTGCAAACAGGTATAATGTTTATTTGCAAGAGGCCAGAACTATTATAAAATCAGGCAATGAACATAGAACATAAAGGCATGCATGTATTATTAATTGAAAGAGAGCATCAATCAGTAAGGATGAAATCCATTCATTTCTTACATATGATAGCATTAGAATATACAGTTAACAAAAGCACAGTATCAGTTTAATGATTTCACCATCAAATCAGAAGTGCTATTACTAATCATAGTTAAAATGACTGGGACGTCACTCATATTTAAATTAAGGTCATATATACTACAAGAAGCACAGATCTATCCCAGTGCTAACAGTACAGATCTGAAACGAGCTGAGTTCAGGAATGATAAAATTATTAATACAGAAATATCGCAATTCTAAGCAAGCTGGTTAAGCAGTGGAGCCTGCAATATACCATTACATACACTACTAATCACATTACTAACAAACATCCACATAAATGACAAGTCAACCATGCTGATGGACAACAGAATTTAGCTCATGCAGTGCAGAACTATTGAACACAAAAACACACAGTTTAGATCGAGATTATCCTAACTAGCAAACCGTTTTAAGCACAGAATCACATCAAGACATGGACAGTGAGCCAATCATAGTTTAGAAGGCTTGGACTGCATAGACAAGTTGATCATGGAACTAACAAAGCTAAACTTATGTGGTGCAGACATGACTGCCACAAAACCATAGAGTTTAGATCGGGAATACAGCTACACAAGCAACCGTCTAATACAGCTACACTAAGCATAGAAACAAATTAAGACATGAAGAGTAAGCCAACCACAGTATGGCCATTATGAAGCCTCACTTCGAATTGCAGGACAACTGTCCCATCCTTCAAAGTAACAGGACTACCAAGCTCTTTGACTATGGCATATATCCTGGCTGGCTCGCTAACAAGGATACCATAGTCTTCATGGCCATCACTCTTCTCGTGCTTCCATACACCTGCATGACAGATTTATATCAAAACTTGATACATGAAGTATTGTGCAAAAAATATTGGTGGAACAACAGATTTTGACAGGAAATGGAGTCAGACAGATAACTAGCTACCTGGGAAACAATGGAGATAAACAAAGAACAACAGACCTAGGTTTAACAACGAAATCCTACCTTCAGTATGGAAACTGAGATCACTGTTTACATCAAACAGATGTTTAATGTGGTGTCACATAGCTACAGAAACCATATCATGAGTAAATTAAACAATTGCAAAAGTAGAGCTAGGTTCTCTCAAGGATTGTAGCCTTTCATATATTTATGGTACCTAGCTACTTCCTACATGATCATTTCACTAGGGTGTGACAACAATAGCAGCAAGTTGTTATGTCAAGCATGTGAGTTGATTCAGACCAGCAGCAAACCAAGCAATTTGTTTCAGATTTTAAACAGGCAGAGTATTTGTAGAGTTGAATCACATGAGAAAAATAGTGACCACCATAGGCTGCCTAAGCACGCTAGCTAATTTGGACGGCCATGAGTAAGAGCAGCAGCAAGCAAGCAAACAGGGAAGCAAGTAAGCACATGAGGTAACCCAACCCAGCCTAGGATTTCAAAACGAGAGAGGAGTGGAGGGAAAAATCGACCTTGAGCTGCTGCTGCTCCTCTCCATGGACGGGCACATCGCGTTAGTGGACTTGACCTGCAGCACATCACGAACAGGGCAGACTGAGAGGCGTGAGGAACCCACATCCACATCCACGGCTGCCGGATCAAATCAAACAGAGAAGGGAGAGCACCTTGACCTCGAGTTGCTGGAAGACGGCGCCATGGAGGTCGGGATCCAGGTCGTAGAAGCCCTCGACGGCGGCGACCTTGGGGGCTAGGTGCGCCCCACCTGCTCCTGCTCCTCCTCCTCGAGTAGGAGGAGGCCGGCGGATGCAGCGTGAGGAGAAGGGGCCCAGACGCTTCTGCAGCTTCAGCGACACCATCTTCACCGCCGCTCTCCTCCTCCCTTGCCTGCCATCTGGTTTGTGGTTGGTGGCGGTGGGAGACGATGGGGAATCGGGAGGATGAAGCGCCGTGCATCGAAGCACGCACGCGCGCGCCGGCAAGCCAGCCAGCCACTGGGTTGAAGCACGCGCGCGCGCCGGATCGGGTTGGAGGCGACCGAAACCCTAGCCACCACGGGGTAGGATCGGGCTCGCCCTGCCATGGCCATGGCCGCGGGGTAGGGGTTAGGCCTGAGCTGGTAGCTGCTGGGTTGGATCTGGAGTCTGGCGGCGGGGCTGGTTGAGAGGAGGTCGCCGCCGGCAGGTGGGATCGGGGGAGAGGATTGGATCGAATCATGGGAGCCGGCCCCCGCAGCGACAACCCGCAGGAACAGCACACGGCGACAACCCAGCCCCTGCACGGCGGCGAGGTTGGTCGAGGACGAGGGAGACGAGGGGAGAGTGAGGGTGCCGGCGGAGGTGGGTGGCGGCGAGGTTCAGAGGGGTGGGTTGCGGCGACGAGGGGGACAAGGGGGGTCTGCATCGGGGGAGAGGGGAGAGGATCTGAGGAGGGAGGGAGAGAAAGAAAGAAATAATGGAGGCGGGGGGGGGGGTGGAAAATGTCCATGAGGACAGACCTAGGGTTTCGGCTCGGGTGGGTTTGGGCCGTTGGATCCGGAAGCATCTGACGGTGGTTGATGCGTGATCCGCGTGATATGCTCATGGTCCGATCGGAACGCAGCAAACCATTTGATGACCTTATGACCATATAAATTGGTCGTGATCGATTCAAGATAAAAAATTTCATTCCATTTTTCAGTGCTCAAAATGAGTTTTTTGTGTGAAAGTTCTATCAAATATTTGTTCAAATGATATCATATTTTGCACAAGTTTACATCGTGGATTTGCAAACAATATTGACAAAGGGAGTTTTCATTTTCTTTGGACGAAAAATCAATTTTTTATTTTTCGAGTGCCCAAAATAAGTTTTTTTGTGAAGGACGTATAGTATATTTGTTGCAAAATTGTACCAAATAAATTTTCTAAAATACTAGGACATATTTAATGCACAATTGACCAAATGGTTAGGTGTCAAAAGTTTTTATCCACCTCTGGTGAAAAAGACAAATTTCCGCCGATTCAGTTGAAACGGGTCAAATTTGAACTGCAGCTGCCTTATAGTTTGCTCTTTATTTTTTCCAAAAATCATTTCTAGGTACATAAGTATCTATTTAATGAGAGAAACACCAAAAAAATTCCAAGATTCAACCACTAGCTAGGAACGGTCATTCCCGCCGTTTTGACCGCATTTTGAAAAAGGCATAAAAAATTAAAAAAAATAACAAAATTGGGAAACCTTCGCATTGTGTCATTATATGTGGCCAAGTTCCCAGGAAAAATAACAAACTTGTAATAAGGCAATGATTTTAAAAAAGTGTTCTCTGAAACGAGCTATCACGTGTGGAGATCAATAGCTTTCAAGCCAAATGATCAATCTTATGGCCACATTCATGGCATAGTTTGTTCAAATGATCTCATATTGTGCACAAGGGTGCATATTGGAATGGCAAACAATGTTGCCTCAGGAAGTTTTCATTTTCTTTGGACGAAAAAACCATTTTCCATTTTTTGAGTGCCCAAAAGGAGGTTTTTTTGTGAAGGACCTCCCAAATAATTGTTGCAAAATTGGACCAAATCAATTTTATAAAATACTAGGACATATTTAATGCACAATTGACAAAACGGTTGGGTGTAAAAAGTTTTGATCCACCTCTCGTGAAAAAGACAAATTTCCGTCGATTTAGTTGGAAGCGGGTCAAATTTGAACTGCAGCTGCCTCATAGTTTGCTATTTATTTTTTCCAAAAATCATTTCTAGGTACATAAGTATCTATTTAATCAAAGAAACACCAAAAAAATGCCAAGATTCAACCACTAGCTAGGAACGGTCATTCCCGCCGTTTTGACCGCATTTTGAAACGGGCATAAAAAATTCAAAAAAAACAAAAAATTGGGAAACCTTCGCATCACTACAAAAAATACACTTCCATGATGATACGTGTTTGTCACAGTAGATAGCATTTTTTGTCATGCATGTACATCCATGACAAATTTATGACAGAATCAAGATAGTCATACCTGTGCTGTCGTAGAAGTGTTCCATGACATTACCAAAATTATCATCACGGAAGTGTCCACTTCCATGACGCTAAATCGCGCGTCACAGAAGTGCTTTCGTCAAGGGTGACCGACACGTGGCATCCACCGTAACGGAACGCCGTTAAGCTATCGGGTCGGGTTTTGGATCCGATAACCCGTTAACAGCCCCGACCAATGGGGATTTTCCACGTGTAAAATCATCATTGGCTGGAGGAAACACGTGTCGGCTCACCGTTGGGACAGATGTCATCCGCTCATTGGACCGAAGGCGCCTATGATACAGCGACACGTGGCACGGCCCAACAGAGGCCCATTCCTGTGAAAAGGCCGGCCCGTTTGACTTGGTCAAAAGGTGGCAGGCCGGCCCACGGAAAGCCTGTTAACGGCCTGTTCGCATATAGCCCAATCACAGCCCGCTAACCCAGGGCCCGTTACGCCCTATCCGAATTAGGCCCAGTAGCGTCATCTGGGCCGTCCAATATGATTCAGCCTGTTTTAACTTCCGGCCCATGTGTGGCCCACGACTTCTTTCGGCCCATATGAGGACCTTTGTAACTCTTGGCCCATTAACGGCCCGTAGTGAAACTGGCCCGTCATGAACAGTGTATCACTTTATACCCATTAACAGCCCGTTATTCCATTGGGCTGTTTCCAGCCCAAGTTATCTTTCGGCCTTCTCAGGGCCCATTGATTCTTGGGCTCATTTGCAGCATTCGGTTACATACGACCCGTTACTGTCATTTTCTGCTTGTGGGCCAAATTCAGCCCGTCGTTACAGTCGGCCCGTTTGCGGACCATTAATACGTTGGGCCGTTTTCATATCAAAAAAAACCCGTTGGGCTGTTTTCATAGAGTTATCAAATACGGCCTATTAACGGCACGTTATGGTCCACGAATAGTACGGCCCATGATTGGCGAAATGATGATACGCCCCGTAGAAGGCCCATGGATCCTACGGCCCGTATGAGGCCCATGGATAGTACAGCCCATAGAAGGCCCATGGATGGTACGGCCCGAAGAAGGCCCATGGACCCTACGGCCCGTAGAAGGCCCATGGACCCTAAGGCCCGTATAGAAGGCCGATGGATCCTACGGCCGGACGAAGGCCCATGGATCCTACGGCCGGACGAAGGCCCATGGATCATACGGCCTGCAGGAGGCCCATGGTTACAACAGTCCGTGTGTTGCCACGATTATTTTGGCCTAGTTACCAAAAATAGGCTATTGTGGCCACTAGAAAAAAACAGAAAAAGAACTGCAGTGACTACAAGCAAACAACTAAACAAGACAATAAGGAAATAAATAAGCAAGCAATTAACGCTAGCCTATTACCGCTATTACACATATTACATCCACTGGGCATCAAAGTTCGCCACCAGTGCAAATATAGGGAACAAAGCAGCACATTACATACACTGGCCGTCAAAATTGGCCACCAGTGCAAATAAACGCGGCAGCAAAACAAGAGCATAACTGAAACAACTTCAGAAGAGCTCAAGAAACGTTATCCTGGGTATCCACCATGCTGGCAATTAGCTTAGCAAGCTGATTAGCTTTGTCCTGTTTGGCGCTAAAATCCTCCAACGCTTGCTGTTGCACCAGAAAGTATGCATCTGAATGCTCCAGGGACTTTCGCAGTCCTTCCGCTTCTTGTCGCAGCACAGCTGATCGATGTCTTTCAGCTTGTAGTTGAGACTCAAGAAACCAAACTGATTCAGACAGTGAGTTTGAATAGCTTGTGCAAGCGGTAGTGGCGAGTAACTCGAACACTAAACCAAGACAGGACTTTGGGGTTGTCTCGCTGTCTTCAAGATAGTCTTCCTTAGCTGTTTTATCAGCTTTGTTGGAGACCAACAAGGATGTGTCACTATCCTGAACCTTATCTGCATTACTTCCTTTACCATTGCTTAATAAGGCACTCTTCCCCAATATTCTGTCAGCATTCTAAAAGAAGAAACAAGCAGACACATAACAAGTTTAACATGTACTAGTATATGAAACTCATTTCGGTGAACCAGTTCATTAGTAAGGTGGATAGGATTAAACTACCAAGTCTTCTATTGCCAAGTACTAGTACATAATAAAAGCATCAAACAAACATATATCTATGTCCTATGGTCACTGCATTGTCTTGCCAAATCAAAATAGAGACACGGTTCAAATCATATCAGTTCAAGACAAAGCAGCAGTGAAAGAATACAAAGCGTGGGAAACTACACGGCACAACAAGATTTCAGATGGGTACCACGGGTCTACATGTACAACAACACTATTGGCTCTGTTGTGATGCTAGTAATGTGCATGATATGAAAGTCAACTGTATACACAATTGAAATTGAGATCAACAGAGTTATTGATAAGAGCAAACCTGTTAAAGAAACATGCGTGAACATACCTGCTGTGCCATTGGAGTTTCGATTGGATCCTTCAATTTAAAAATAAGTTTGTATGAGTAAATACAGTGATACAAGAGCAAAGCAATCATAGTTAAAAAAGGCGCGCCTAAGCGAGCGCTTAAGCGCGCCTAGGCTTTAGGCGTTGGCAAAACGCATTGCGCATAACTACGCATAATCTGTGCATAACAGCGCATAAGCATGCGCTTTGGTCAGTAAAGCGCAAGGCGGTGGCAAAACGCACAATTAACGCCTAGCGCTTTTTTGAACTATGATAGCAATGGAATCTTAAATTAGAACAGTTGTTCTTCAGGTTTAGGCACTTGTTCTACATGAACAGAGTACAGTAAGATGCAAGAATATAATACTTAAAAATAGAAAATGAGCTCATAGACCTTACCACATTCTTGGTTCGGGACCAGTACAGAAAAAGGCGTTCCCAGTCATCGTCCAGTAAATGTGTCTCAGGAGAACGTAAGGGAATTTGATGAGTTTCTTTGCCGGTGAAGTACGTTTTCTTCAGGTAATTCCGATACTGCCACCAAGAATTCTTGAAGATAGCAGAGGTATTAGCACAGGTTACCTCATCCCGAGTTTCCAAATCGGTCCTTCTCTATAGAGAAAAATGGGAAAATTTGCTGTATTATAACCATCGTGGAGGTAGGATGTATGAGACGAAGCAAAGTAATTGCCATGAATAACATTACTTACACATAACTCCTGGACAAACACCTGCAACTGGCATTTTCCTTCATCTTCAGTATAATATTTCCAAGATGGGAAGATACGCACATACGATTTAACAACATCAAATGCGATAGATGCTAAACTACGACTAGCTGGTTGTGCTTCCTCCACAGGAATAGGCGTACTAACTGGTGGAGTTGGGGTTCGCCGTGATAGTACTGGCCCTTTGGGCACTGGAGCTGCCTTACTAACTGCTCTTGTTTGGGAGCTCTGTGGTGGAGATGGTGATGTGTCAACAGGAACTGGGTTACTATCGGCTGGGGTTGGGGTTAGATTGGGTGAAGCTGGTTCTCTGTCCATCGCAGTAGGGGTACAATCTGCGAGAGTTTGGGTTATGTGTGGTAGGGCTGGTTCTTGTGCATGTACAACCGGGGTGCTATCTCCACCAAGAGGTAGCACTGTTTTATTTGAAGACCGTGTTTTTAGTCTGCTAGATACTGGCATCACCCGCTCCAATTCAAATGGATGATAAACAGGAAACATAGTGGAATGTACAGACATTGTATGAGAGACAGATGCAATAGATAGTGTGGAAAAAAAGAGGGCATGAAATAGTTGACATGGATATTGTTTAACTAAAACGGATAGCATGACATGTCTATCTAAACTGGATAGCATAGCATAACATAATTCAAAGATATGATGAATAACTAAACAGGATCGCATGACATAATTCACCTACATGTTATCTAAGTAATCAGGATCGCATCATTTAATTCACATATGTGATTTATATGCTAAACAGAGGGCATTCGATATGATGTCTGAACTAAGAACATGGTGTTGAATATTGTGTATATGATGTCTAAACTGTGCAATGCAAGACACCGTATGCATGATATGAGCAGTATAACCGTGCCAAGTTAGAGCATACACCTCAGTGGGGGAATAGGACTGGTCATCTGTCTCTGAATCCATCTCTGAGGAGCTATCGGGACCCAACAAGAGATCTGCTTCGACAGGTAGCACTGTCTGCTCTGAAGGCCTTGTTTTCACTCCAGATTTTTCCATCTCCCACCCAAATGGCTGATTCACAGGAAGAGTAGTTTAATGTACAAACATTGTCGACAAATGGAAATGTAATGAAGAAAAGGATGGGCAAGATATCATTCAAATATATGATGCCTGGTTAAACAGGATGGCATTGCACATTTCACATATATTATGGCTGGCTAAAAGACATGAGACTGCATAATTCCCATATATGATATAGAAACTAAACAGGTGGCATTACAGAACATGTCTAAACTAAGCAGATGACATATATGATGTCAAAAGTAGGCACTGCAAGGCAACATATGCATGATATGACTAACATCATCATGCCAAGGTAGAGCAAACACCTTGGGGGGTAAATAGGAGTGGTCAGCGGCGTCTGAATCCGCCTCAGAACAGATATCTTCCTCTGGATTACAATCTGGAGAGGGGTGGGGAGGGTTTGCCATTGAACCCACCATGGAGCGATGTCTGCATGACATTGTATTGCCGCGCAAAACTCTTCTCTTTTTCTCTACATGTTCAGCATGACTGTGTACAATATCTGACATGCATACGAAAAAAATATGGTGAGATTATGTAAGGAGAGCATGCAGAAATTTAGAGTGATGGTAACAACCAGTGGATCGACGTTTTTTCCGTTGAACCAAAATAGCCCTAATGGATCGACGTGAATGTATAGTAATAAGTGATGCAACAAGTGTACAACCTCTTTGCCGTAGCCGTGTCGACCTCAGCATCATTGGGTTGGTCGCTGAAGCAGTTGAGGCAGAGGTGGCTGTCGGAGGTGTGGAGGAAGATCTGAGGAATCTGTAGACGGCGTCCAGGGCACTGCTCTGTTGTGATGGATCGTTCTGTCGTTGGAGCAGCTCCGGTGAGCCGTAAGACGTCAAGGCTGAAGCAGCACAAGACAGACATCGTCAATCTCAAGTGGGATTCTAATAGCATCTCCAATAGATGATGTAAAATGGATGTAAAATTAACATCACCAAAAACCACCTCACTACAACAGATGAGGTAAAAACTGTTGACTCTGAACTTAACTGTCGAAACGGAAATTTACTGTGGAATCTGAATGCTACTGTCGAAACTGAACGCAATGATAGCAGAGAGGCACTTGACATGTAGTTTAGGGAGGGCCTACAGTTCATCTTCAACCTGCACCCCCCTGAGCCGCCAGCCACCACCGGCCGAACCGCCGGCCCCAGCGCCGCCTCGCCGCCCCGAAACAACTCGCCACCGCCGCCCCGGCCAGCCCTCTAGGCTCCCCGCCCCCCACCCTGAACCCTAAGATAGATAGTGGGGTACCTCTCCGGCGAGCCCCCGTCCCCGCTGCGGGTGGTTCTTCCTTAACTCCGGCGAGCCCCCCAACCCCTGAAAATCGACTGACCCAAAAGTCGATTCAGTCGACTGAAGTGTGGCTTAATCGGAGCAGAGCAGCAACACGAGCGAGGGGGAGAGCATTAGCAGCAGCTGGGCGAGCGAGCGATCGAGCGAGAGCCGGAGCAGCAGCAGCAGCGCGAGCGAGCGAGCGAGAGCCGGAGCAGCAGCAGATCCGGCTGGTATGGACGCCGCCGCCGAAGGGGCCTCGCACTGGGGGAGAGCCGCCGTGGAGATGTCGCCCGCGGCGCCGGCTTCAAGGTGGCCGCTCCATGGGGGTGCGGGATGGAGCACCGTCGGCGCCGGGAGGTCGAGTTAAGGAGAAGGTGCGATGCGATGAGTGTACAACCTCTTTGGTGGCGCCGAGTAGGCCTCGGCTTCGTCCGAGGAGTCGGTGAGGATGCTGCAGTTTCGGTGGATCAGGTTAAGGCGGCGCTGTGGGGATGGAGCAGCCGCGATAGACGAGGCGATCGTTGGAGTAGCTCCTTGGAGGTGGAGGACGGGGCGGCTGAACCGGCAGGATGGCGAGATGGACGACGGATCCTCATCTGGGGAGGTGGACGAGGGACGTCGAGCTGTTGCGGTGGACGACGTCGTCGGGGAAGAGGCTCCGGCTGGGCAGCGGTGACGTGGCGGACGGAGGAGGGTGGGGTTTCGCGGCTGGAGCGGAGAGGTTATGGCGGCCTGGGATTTCGAATGGCGAAAAGGGGCGATGGGAGGGGGTGAAGCATGACTTAGGGACGCGCTTGTCCAAAATGTAGGGTGTGTTACAAAAGTACCCCCCACCGATTTGAACTAGCGGCCCTTTCGGCTCAGGGTTAGAAGGGGGATTTCGCGTGTCGGGATTTGGCAGCTGGAGGGAGTTTTCGCGCGCGTTGTAATTTCGGGATAGCAAGGCGCGGGTTGTGAAGGCGCCAGTTTTGGGAGCACGATATCTGAATTTTCGGGATATAACAAGACGCGGGTTGAATTTTAGGGACAAGCCTAACGTGTAGTAATATTGTACTTGTACGTACCAAATCAATTCGCACTTCCCTCAACCAAAAAGAAAACGAAAAAAATAAAACTATTCACACCACACAAAGAGAGAGTCTTGCCCCGTTTTACTATACAAATGCTATTCAAAGCTACTCCCTCCTTCCATCTATATAGGGCCTAATGCGTTTTTCGATGCTAACTTTGACCAAATATTAGAGCAATGATATATGACATGCAACTTACACAAAGCACACCGTTAAATTCGTCTGTGAAAGGTTCTTTCAATGATATAATTTTCACATTGTGCATGTCATGTACTATTAATCTTGTCAATAGTCAAAGGCGGTCTTAAAAATCTCATTACGCCCTATATAGATGGAAGGAGGGAGTATGAGTCCATGTTATGTCCGATTAAATTTTTTCGCTTGCTGTATAATGCATGTAACCTACTCATACCAACATTTTAGTGCATTCCAAATGTCTATACTACCGCTGCAATTCGAACTAAATTTGAATTCGTTTCTCTATTTCAATAAGAATCTACAATCATGATTGTTGCCAACTTCAACCATCATAGTTTCCTTGCTATCCGCCAGATATAAATCGGACGGCCTATAATGCAGGATGGCAGGCACACCATCATCAACAACTCCGTTTTTTTATAAGAGTAGAGATAAAATATATTAAATGTAGTATAACATGTTCATAACCACACCATGTGTATCACCGTTATATATATTCACACATGCGTCGGTTTGAAACACTATGATAAATTCTTCAAATATCCGAATTCGCTTTTTATAATGAAGTATATATGATCTCTATTCGTCTTTTACACCCACACAACCCTCTTATCTTTGTAGCTAGCGCTAACTTTCTCTTGTGCATGCACACGCCCGCATCCCTCTCACCCTCCCTCAGCATTCTCTAGCTCCATCGCGCAAATTCGTCTTTTCACTTTAGGTCGTTCACCCACGGTGTGTGTAGGCCCCCCAGCTCCTTCTTTACGGCACACATCGATCGATATGCCTCTCTAGCCAGGTGTGCCTAGCACAAACACAAGCTTCCCCTCTTCTCTTGTCACCGTCCATGCCTCACTCCCACCACTCTTTTCATCGTTCTCGTACTCGCACACTCCTCCCCCTCGATATAGTATGCCTCTCGTACCACCTCCTACATGCATCCCTCTCTCTCTATCCTTCTCCTCGTGCCTCATTTGCTTCTAACACACACATGCATGTATACCGATCGATCTCCCAACATATACCTAGATCGACTTTAACTACCCCCCCATCGATCGACGTACCTCACAAGTTATGTCTCTCCTTTCTCTAACAAAGGGCGATTGATCTTCCTATGTAGTTACGTCTGCTTACCACAGCCACATCGTCCCCCCTCATCATTCGTGCATGCCTCCTGACCCGTCTCTCACACGCACGTGCACAGACAACAAGCTGCCATCTCCTCTCTTATTGATATTGCGGGCGTGCCCTCCGTTTGTCTAGCAAGCCTATCCCACCATTTGTTAGAAGCAACTCCACTACCACCCCCTCCAACACTCTAGCTCTGTCTCTCTCCCAACCTTATTCCTCTCCTGCACATATGCATGGATGCCGATCGATCTCCCTTAATACATTAATTGAGTTTTTGGACTTTTAATGTGCATAATCTAAATATGAATTGCATGCACATGCTCCGGTGCACCAAAGTGGGTTGAAAAATCACATGTGTGTCCTTGGTTGAATTTCTAGGTCCCATGGAAGAAATGAGAATGAAATTCAAACATCTGGGCGTCATGACTCGGCCGAGAACATCGAGAAACTTTGATTTTAAATTCATGTAAATCCAAAACTCGCCTGGAAATCATGAAACTTGGCATGGTGTCATCTCATGGCACTAACATATTGTGGTAAAAAATTGGGCCAATTTTGAAGCTCGTGGTTCTAAGAGGGAACGTGCCACCTTTGAGTGTGAAACGATATACGCTGCCCCCCCTTGAGTTTCTTAACAAAGGCAACATAGAACTACATTAGTGCCCTGTTAAATTTTGGAATTATTCCGGGTTCGTTTGTCGTTTTTTATACATTAATTGAGTTTCTGGTCATTTAATGTGCATAAGTCAAATTTGAACTACAAGCACATGCTCTCGTGCACCAAAGTTGGTTGAAAAATCACATTTGTGTCCTCGGGTGAATTTCTAGGTCCCATGCAAGAAATGAGAATAAAATTAAAACATCTGGGCATCGTGGCTCGGCCGAGAACATTGAGAAACTTGGTTTTAAAATTCTTGTAAATCCAAAACACGTCTGAAAATCATGAAACTTGGCATGGATGTCATGTCATGGTACTACCATGTTGTGGTAAAAAAATTGGCCGAATAGGAACAGATTTTGGTATAAGCTTCTTGCAAACCGAAGCTTCTCTCAAGAAGGCTCGTGGTTCTGAGAGGGAACGTGCCACCTTTGAGTGCGAAACGATATACGTTGTCCCCCTTGAGTTTATTTACAAAGGCAACATAGAACTACATGAGTGCCCTGTTAAATTTTGGAATTATTCCGGCTTCGTTTGGCCTTATTTACACATTAATTGAGTTTTTGGTCATTTAATGTGCATAATTCAAATTTGAACTACAAGCACATGCTCCCGTGCACCAAAGTTGGTTGAAAAATCACATTTGTGTCCTCGGGTGAATTTCTACTCCCTCCTTCCATCTATATAGGTCCTAATGCGTTTTTCGAGGCTAACTTTGACCAAACGTTAGAGCAATAATATATGACATGCAACTTACACAAAGCATACCTTCAAATTTGTATGTCAAAGGAGCTTCCAATAATATAATTTTCATAGTATACATCTCATGTGCTATTAATCTTGTCAATAGTCAAAGGCTGTCTTGAAAAACACATTAGGCCCTATATAGATGGAAGGAGGGAGTAGGTCCCATGCAAAAAATGAGAATAAAATTCAAACATCTGGGCATCGTGGCTCGGTCGAGAACATTGAGAAACTTGGTTTTAAAATCATGAAACTTGGCATGGTGTCATGTCATGGTAGTACCATGCCGTGGTAAAAAAATTGGCCGAATAGGAACAAATTTTGGTATAAGCTTCTTGCAAATCGGAGCTTCTCTCAAGAAGGCTCGTGGTTCTGGGAGGGAACGTGTCACCTTTGTGTGCATAATTCAAATTTGAAATACAAGCACATGTTCCAGTGCACCAAAGTTGGTTGAAAAATCACATGTGTGTCCTCGGGTAAATTTCTAGGTTCCATGCAAGAAATGGGAATGAAATTCAAAATTCTGGGCGTCGTGGCTGGGTTGGAAACATTGAGAAACTTAGTTTTTTAATTCCTGTAAATCCAAAACACGCATGAAAATAATGAAACTTGGCTTGGTGCCATGACATGGCACCAACATGCTGTGGTAAATTTGCAGTCCGATTTGGGAAGGCGCACACATTAACAATCAACAAAGTCATTTTGGAACAAGTGCTGTCACGTTACAATCGGAAACACAAGTATTATTGAAACCGTGGGCGTTCTACTTACTAGTACCATTTACGTGCCGCCACGCGTCCCCATTTTTTATTAGCTAGGAGGCGCCGTGCAGGGTAGCTATTTGAGTACGAGAGGCGTGCGATCAGACCCCTGCGCGTGCTTATCGGGAGGAGAGCCCTTTGACCTCCATCTGCCGTCCACCTCTCTCCCAAGGTCTCCATTAATGGCGCCCGAGCCTCTGTTTAATGGCGTGGCTATGTCTCACTCGACTGAGATTTAAGAGAGAAAAAAGAAAATCTGAAAGCACGGATCTTGATGTAAGATCCGACGGACCTATATAGCATCTACTGCGACTTATAGCAAGACTGATGAATATATAAGGACGCGGCAGTCCGCGCAGGCCAGGTGCCCTCCCTTGCACTGCAGAAATCAATCGAACAGCACATCAATCAAGAAACCTGCACCTTGCTCAATCAGCCGAACGGACGAGGTGTATTCGAACCTCATACACTGGAGGCGTCAAGGGGCGGAGGCACAAGGGGCAGTGGAGCACGGTGAGGTCCATCGAGACCTTAGAGAGCTCCATCGTCGGGTCCTGTTCGGTCTGCATGATCTCGCCCTCCTCGTGCACAACCATCTCTCGACTTGGGCCGGGGTATTACAAAGCTTTACCGTCACATATTTTATACTACTTCAAGGTGCATTAAATCAACACATGCAAGTATCAAAAGGAGAGTCACGGCATGCATGCATGCGTTGTAATTAATGCATCGGTAAACGCAAATTATTGAAATATATCGAGTGCAGTGCTTTGATGTGTCGCGTCAACTCGTACATCAACGAGAAGTTTGATTATCCTCTCCCTCGCGGACTTAACTGCACCTGCCTTTGGCTGTATGACAGGTTGGCCACACACCTGTCGGGCCCACCTGTCATACACGCAAAGGCAGGAGCGTCCCTCCCTCGCCCATGAGCGTGGTGGCTGGCAAGACTAGGAGAAGCTTTCGCTACACGCTCTCCCTCCCGCACGCGGTGGACATGCAGCAGTTCAATCGGTGTCAGATGGCCAGAAGCGTACTGTAGTACTCCTCCAGTGCAGTAGTACTCCATCATTGTTCGACTTCCCGAAGAGGCGAAGAGCCAAGCGCAGCCCGGACGCTCGTGTGGCAGTTTCATGTGTAGAGTAGTCTAGGATAGCGTGTACCGTGCCTGTAAGCTTAAAATCGTTGGGGTCGGCTCCATGCTATGTGGCCGTCTCGAAGTTTTAAAAAAATTAAAATAGTCTTCTGGCCCTACCTGACACCCTGGTGATTGTAGTTTGCACGCTCATCTGGTCAAGACAGGAATATATATTTTAATTTGTTTTTTTCGAAAAGGGGGGACTCCCCGGCCTCTGCATCAGAACGATGCATACGGCCACATATATTTTAATTTGTGGTGGGTAAATGTTAGAGGTTGCAGCAAATATATTGTACACTGCGGGTCTTTCAGCCAAGTTTAGAGGCAAGCATGTGGGGCCAGTGCTATGATGTGTCGCGTCAACTCGTACAACGAGGAGAAGCTTGATTTTACTACACGCCTTCTCCCTCACCCATGCGCGCGGTTGCTCGCAAACGAGGACAGGCTTTTGCTTAGTAGTACTTCTACAACAAGCTATCCGTCCCGCTCGCGGTGGACGGACATGCAGCAGTGGATTCGACACTGTAGAAGCAGTAGTAGTAACATCATTGTTCGTCTTCTCGAAGAGGCGAAGAGCCAAGCGCAAACCGAACGTTGCAGTTGCGAACATTGGAGCACGCATATAGCCAGGCTCTTGCATGAGACAAAATTGCTATGTGAGCCCACTATTGTACTAGTACGTACAACTACTTGCTAGTATAGCCCTGTAAACCAGAAAGGAGTATTTGCCCTTCTAGAGATTTCAACAAGTGACTAGACTACACCGAGACGGAGTACATATGGAGCAAAATGAGTGAATCTGCACCGTAAATAAATACGTACTAGTTCTATCGTTTTCCTCTCCGAGGTGCACAATATTGAGTATACTGACTAGTCTCTTTTTGACACGCATTTACGTTTTTTTACACAGTACAGACGCAAGCGCTCATATACACGCGCATACACTCACCCCTATGAACGCACACACGCACGGCACTATCATCTTGAAATTTACGAAGTCACCATAGGCACCTCGTCGTCGACGGGTCCATAGGTGCTTGAATGCCAAGGAGGGAGAGGGTAGCGGTTCCGGAGACGTTGAACGGTCAATGATGCATCCTCAATTACATGCAGAGAGAATTAATTGGAGAAGCAGAATAGAGCCAGCACGATGTGAATGCAACAGAGTTTGGACTCTCATATAATAAAGGCGCCCCACCACTCCAATCCATCTACTCCCAAGTCTCTGCGCAACACTGCTCACTCCAATCCAAGACCAAGTGACCAGAAGCCACAAGCACCTATGGAGGCGATGGACGCGAGCGGCAGTCGGCTGTGCCAAATCATCCAAGGCGCCGGCCTGCGGCCCCGCACCGCGCAGCGTTTCCAGACGGTGCTGGCGACCGCAGGCATCGTAGCCCTCGCCGACGCCGGCTTCGCCTCTCGCATGGACGACATGATGGTCAACTCCATCCGCAAGTTCACCGCCGTCAAGAAGCGCGCGGACGACCTTGCCGTACTGCTCCAGCCCGCGCGCCCAGGCTCCTCATTGCCTGCCACCCTCATCGGCCTCCATGGTGACGAACTCTTTCAAGCCCTGGTGGCCCTGCAGGTGCCGGAGGTCGCGACGAAGAATGTGCACCTCGAGGCCGCGCTCGCCGCGCAGCGCCTCGCCATGCAAGAAACCGTCGACCTGCACATCCACGTCTACGCCTCGACGGTGTAGAGTGCCCTGAGGTTGAGCACACAGATGATCTACGTACGTTCAAATACGATCAACCGTGCGACAGCAGTTCCAAATCGAGAGGGAAAGGCGAAGAGTCGGTGGACGGTTGCCAGTTTGCCACGGTACACGAAGAGGCGCCCCGGCCTACACGTCCTTTCGGAAATTGTACAAAAGGACTCGCCGTCTTCTTACTGCACCTGCCTTTGGGTGTATGACACGTGGGTCCAACGGGTGGCTGGCCAACCTGTCATACAGCCAAAGGCAGGTGCAGTAGAGGGGCGAGGAGTAGATGGCCAACACGCACGTGAATTCAACGCAGTCTGCACTTCTCATATAAAGGCTCCCGCCAGTCCAATCTACGAAATCCTACGCACCTACGCACCTAAGGGCAAGAGTGATCACTCCAATCGCAAGATCAGTTGACTAGAAGCTAGACCCATGGAGGCGATGAGCGCGAGCATCAGCCGGCTGTGCCAGATGGTCCACGACGCCGGCCTGCATCCTGGCACCGAGGAATGTCTCCAGGTAGTGCTTGAGGCCGCCAGGGCGAGGGGCCGCTTGGACGACAGCTTCGTCTCCTTGTTCGACGAGGTCCTCGTCGGCTTCCTCGACAAGTTCACCGTCGTCAAGAAGCTCGCGGACGACCTTGACGTACGCCTCCAGCCCACGCGCCCAGGCTCTGCGATGCCTGCCACCCTCAACAGCCTCTATGGTGACAACCTCTTCGACGCACTGGTGGCCCTGCGACTGCCCGCCGTCGCGCCGGAGAATGTCCGCCTCGAGGTCGCGCTCGCCGCGCAGCGCCTGGCGCAGCAAGACACCATCGACATAATCACCCACGTCTACGCGCAAATCGTCCACAAGGACTACTACATGCAAGAGGAGGACGATAGGACGCTGGCCTTCTTGGACCGCAGGGCAACCTTGGACGGCATTGTTTAGAAGCACGTTGAGCTTGCCGCCAACGCCGCTGCTCCTCACACGTCGGTTGGTGACCCGGTGCACTAGGGCGTGAGGATGTCGTTGATGGATCCGTATGTATCTTTATCTTTCCGTCAAATCCATGTAGTAGTATATGGTACTACTAGTAATTATCTTACCTTTCGCATCAACTTCATAATTTTCCTACGTACTCCATGCATGAACCGTGCCAGAACCAAACTTCTCATTACTCTAGGGAAAATCATTATTTCTATCTATCGGTCGCCCCATGGAGCAGAACCAAATTTTACAAGTTACAAGTTCAAAAGGAAAAGCCTGCCGTGTTCGCGTCGCACCCCCACACGGTTTGTCCGGCACGCCGCTCAAGGGGGAATGCGTGCTGTGTTGCATTTTCACTTACAAGTGGGACCGCAGTTGAGCAAACCGACTATCGGCAAACCCCCACCCCGCCCACCGCGCGATGGCTGAGAAAACAGGAGGGAGAAGAGATGGCTGTAGCTAGCACGGACTCCAAGAAAATTGGTGTCGGATGGGACTCGTGTGGGTGGCGTGTGCCGTACTGCTAGACATGAATGCTAGTTATGGCCCATGCCACCCCACTATATCGAGGTGCTGGTTACTCCACTATATCGAGTACGTAGAACAAATTTCCTGGAGTCCGTGCTCGGCCCTCCTCTATCTCTCTTCTCAGCCAGCCAGCAGACGCGCGGAGCCCATCGTCTGTTTGCTCATATGCGGTCCCACATGTCAGTGAAAACGCAAGAGGACCCACTGAACCTGCACATCTTTCACCTCGACGTGCTGGTGATGAAAAACAAATCCAATAAAGATCTTCGGTGGCCGCTTTTGGAGTTACTCAAGAGTAGTAAGATTCTATTTACAGTTTAACCCAAGATGCACATCACGTGGCTTCACCTACCACTCTATTTTCTTGCATGACACGACCTGGATGCTGGATGTCCCACGTGTCGGCAAAAGGAGGAAGAACTCGACCAAATCTTCGGTTGTGCTCTCGGATTAGACTAGTTGTGCTAACTTAAAATTTTATTGTGTAGAATGGATGCAAGTTTTGGTATTGGGAAGAAGAGTACAATGATATATTGATAGAGCACAATTTAGTAGATGTTCTAGCACTTTTAGCTAGCATAGAGGCTAGAGATGAGACTAGTGCACTTGTTGATAGAATAGAGGCTAGACACGTCTACTTCTTTACACTCGAAGAAGAAAGAAGCACGCAAGATCGAGCCTCCGCAGATCAACAATGAATGCATCGAGAAGGCACTAATCCAACTTACAGGAGCAGTTATGGAAGTTGGATATCTTCTAAAATGTATTCTTGTGGTTCTTGTTTTCTTTGGTCTTGCTTTTCTAGTCAAAATTTTGGTGATGTATTTCCATGTACCAAAAAATCAATGATGAAAAAAAGATATGTGAATAGTGCACGTACTCAATGACAGAGCACGGGATGGTAGCCATGGACATGGTCGGCCCTTTTTGAAGAGAGTACTAATAAATAACTTTGATGTGTCCCGTCAACTCGCAGAACGACGAGAAGCTTGCTTACTACGCCTTCTCCCTCGCCAACGCGTGCGCGGTGGCTCGCAGCACGAGGAGAAACTTTTGCTTACAAGCGGTGGACGTGCAGCAGTTCATTTGGTGTCAGATTGCCAGAAGTACTACTGTAGTACCATCATTATTGTTCGACTTCCGGAAGAGGAGAAGAGCCAAGCGCAAGGTCACCTACTAACCTAGTACAGTACTACTATAGCCAAAGCTGGTCCACCTTTTTAGAGCATGGTTAATAAATATAGGCGGCTCTTGCAGCGGCACATCATTTAGAGCAAGTACTCTCTTCGTAGGAACAAAGGAAGTGAAACAAAAGTTGGAGTGGATGCTAGATTGCCAATTAAAAGATGATTACATAGGAAAAAAATCCTATAGCATTCTATCCTATGAATCAAACGACCAATGTAGGAAAATTATGAGGGGGGTCTCTCCAACAGTGTTCCTGGGCTCGCACCTAACATCACGGTGGTCGAACTTGGAGTCATTCATCTGGTACACGTGGCATCTCAGATCTGGACACAAGGTGACGCGACCTCTCACTTCCTCCGCCATTTGAAGCGGCGCGCCGGTGGAGGGCTAGCATACTCCAATATTAGGTTGGCTCTATGTGATGTGGCAACTTCATATACTAACCGGATGCTGGCTATACTACTACGGTACTCACACTCCAAGAAGTGACTCGAAAACCATTCATAAATTGAGTCTATGACATGCATTCGCAACTGAAATGTACCATTCATTAAATACAACAAGTCATCAACACACAACGACAACGAGGATACATGTTGGATTATAGATTATTTCCAACAAAACATTCTAGCAAATACTAAAGTTTTCATCACACAACAAATAACAAGCAATGAAATGAACTTCAACTCAACCAATCCTCGGCGTTGGAAACGCTTGCTTTGAACCATAGGTGCTCTGGGAAGGGCCAACTATTGTCAATATCGAGAGCAACGCAGGACTGATCATCCAGGCTGAAGCGGCATATATCAGGACCAGGGTAGGGAACCACCGAAATGTCCGAGGTATAGATACAGTTGCTTCTCATAAATGGTAGTAACGTTGTGTCAACAGCAGCTGGATCGCCTTTCACCATCATTGGATAGTTTGGTCCAAGGAAGAGCGAGTTTGTTCCAAGACTATCAATACTGAACCAGGGAGAAGGTGTTGGCGCTAGCACACTAGTATCCGTCCTGAATACCATGCAACGGGTGTTGGAATAGGTCAGGAGAGGGCGACCATGGGAGACAACACCTGCTTCCTCAGTAGTAACAGTCTGAGTGCACTGTATACAGACAAGAAGAGGTGATCCATCAGAATTAGTTGCCAGGTGCCACTGAGTATATAAGTTCTGCTCCTCCTCATGCTCGTGATCATCACCATCGTCATCTCCCCCTTTCTTATAAAATTTTTCAAGTATAGGTGGTGGAATGTTCACAGGACCATGGAAACACAAGAAGAAGGTTAATTAGTAAAGGGAAACTTGCTAACCCGCATGCATGTGGTTGAAACAATTATAATTACGACGGAAGACAAACGTACCGAAACTACGAGGATCCCATGCAAAAACAGTGCCATGACTGGTGGCAGCAAACACAAGATCCTCGTATTCAATTGCATCATAGTACACATCCGTGTATAGAAACTGATTTTTGAGCAATATCCATCCAGTCGAACCACGAAGGACGGCAACAAGCTTGTCGAAGATAGCAACAACTTGATAGTTCTTGTAATTCCAAGAGCGGTTGGGAACTCGACAAATTGCTATCTTCAGTAGACGACAGTCACCATGATCGTATTTGAATGTACGTAGATCATCTGTGTGCTCAACCTCAGGGCACTCGGAGATTTTTGGAAGTGGAATCCGCTGACGAGTGTACACATTCACAAGTTCACACTCGCAATTGTACCCAATATAAACAACCCAATCTCCATTTGTGCCAGCCTAGGACTTACCCTTAAGCGATGGCATCTTGACATCACACGTATCATTATCAAGAGGCATCAACTTGCACAAGGCGAGGCCTCCGTCGTCCGCGCCCATGCGAACAGGCTTATAGCGAAGAAGATAAGGGAGATCAAACCGCTCCTAGACCCTTTGGGTAATGATGTTATTAGTTGAGTCGAGAATGGGCTTGAACGAATCTGCCATGCTAGCCGAGGTGATGACGTCGCACCGATCAATGAGTTCCCCCACCACGTCATCTTTCAGATCGGGGCAAGAATAACGGGGTCGTTTCCGGCTTGTTCCCTCCATGGAGAAGACGATCGAACAATGGCAGAAGGAAGGGTGAAGGCAAATGGAGGAGGGAGGAAGAGCGTGCGACAGCAGTTCCAAATCGAGAGGGAAAAGCGAAGAGTCGGTGGACGGTTGCCAGTTTGCCACGGTACACGAAGAGGCGCCCCGGCCTACACGTCCTTTCGGAAATTGCACAAAAGGACTCGTCGTCGTCTCACTGACATGTTGGAACGGGACCACATGTCAATGAAACATCGTGTGTAATTTCTCGTGCAAAATGCGATCTGGCTGCGTTGGCCCGAGGTGCCGCATTATTTCTCGACTTTATTTTTTTAATGGCGTGCTGTTCAGTTTTGAAGCACGACTAACTGGTACTGTTTGCAGAGAAAATATAAACTACTCTACCACTACTCCACCTCTAGTACTAGTAGTATAAAAAAGATATATAGGCTGGAGCTTCAGAGCTTTCTTGCTAAGGGCTGCCCACTTGCTTCTCACACTATCACCCTCTCTCCAGATCTAAAAAAGACGGCCTCTCTCTCCCTCCTCACCGGTGGTCACAGATCCGCCGGGGAAGAAAAGGACGTGCAGTGTTGACGCACTCGTCGTCGGCGAGCGAGGTCACGCACTGACGACAAGGCCGTCCTCTCAGACCTAGCGCCCGCCGACCCTCAGGTATGCTACCTCTTTTCGAACCATACCCTTGTTCTATTGCCCCATCTGCCATGTCGCTGCATGTGGATCTTTTTCCACTCCACCATCTTCCCAATTTGCTATCCTCTGCTCTGCTGGTCACGCAGACGAAAACCTTAATTTCACTATTAAAGGAAACCCTACTTCATGCAGACTAATCCATGTCTGGGTTGAATAAGGAAAGGAAGGGAGACTGTACTGTCCAAGAGAGTAGGCATCGAACCCGCATCTAGGTTGAGAAGGGGAAAATCAGTAGCTAAGGAACGAGTCTCGTGTCTCTTAGTTGAAGAAGGGTAGAAAGGCATGACAATGCAATAGAGAATGATCAGGTTGATCGGTTTGTTGTCCTCACATAGGAAAAAGGTGGCTAAACATAACAAAAATGGGACGTAATCCACATATGCTGCCTGTATATTTGTTGCTCTGGGCAACCATACCTCCCTCACCACTCTATGCGTCCGTGGAGGTACATCATACTGGTGCGCCCACTGTCCGAATGGGCCTCGCATGCTCTTAGTCTAACTTTTCTGCTGTTAGTATAACAACAGCAGTCAAGTCAAGCAATGCTACTGCTAAAGTGATGCCACATTTAACTAATGCCGCACTCAGTCTAATGCCACCGATAAATTTAAGCAATGCCATTTAATGTCACTGGATTATTTCAGGGTTAGCTGTTGATTGTGGATGTATTAAAGATTTTTCAACTAAGGCATTCTAATGATGTTGCACAGCCAGTATACCAACGATGAAACTTGTTACTACCTTAAGATTTTTGCACTGTTAATGCTTATAGATTACATACCTCACTTTCATGAGATAAGTTAATTTTTTTGTACAGTGTCACCAAAATGCCAAGGCGCTGATGTCATTTTATTTTGGTTAAACTGCACAAAAAATTATGAAGACAAGAGGAAAGGTTAAGAGTGGGCACCTCCTCCTCCGGCTGTTCTCTTGGTTCGTTCGATCAAGTTTTTATGTTTGATCGATTATCAAGATTGGGATAGCAATTTTCTGGCCAACACTAGGTGCTTCATTGCTTTGGTCTGATTATACAATGGGCATCATTTTGCCTAAGTTAAAGTTTGTATTCCAAAAATAGTCTCGCCGTGTGATCAAGAGAAGACCAAATCATATTGCAGTGGATGTTCCTCCATCATGTGTGGTTCATTCCCATGGTTCCAGCTGTTGGTGAAACCACTTACATTTGCAAGAGGAATTGTAGACTTCACAAACAAATTTGTCATTCAGTCTGTACTGAATGTTGGCCAAGAGAAGCATCCATGTTAGTAGGAAGAACATATGTTTTTTCTAGATCTTTGCTTTTGGAGCTACATATTTGTATATGATCTGTGAATCATTGAGATGCATTAACATGTTGATCTTATGTATGGGAATCGTACTAGTTGGTTTTAGTTGTGGCTGATCTTTGCTTTTGGAGCTACATATTTGTATATGATCTGTGAATCATTGAGATGCCTGCTTCATTATAAGTACCGTGACCCAACTCGCCCTATCCTCATAAGCCCCCACCGACCCGACGTTGCTCGCCACTTATCCTCGCTCTCGCCACGTCCGCCATGCCCCTGCCCGTCCGCGATAGGCGTGGCCAGAGGCGGTCACCGCCGGAACTAGTGTTCAGTTTTTCACCGGAAGGCAGACAGAGGGAGGAGGCATTCTATCGGTCTTTAGATGGCAATGCGCAGATCGAGGACTTGTTGGAGCGCGACTGCCTGGCGGAGGAGCAGGAGTTGTTGGAGCGCGACCGCTTGGCGGATGAGCAGCGTATCGCCGATTTGTGCCGCCAGCGGGACATGGAGCAGCAGCGCACCGACGCTCTGAGTCGCGAGCAGAGCGCCCGCACGTGGGCCGACTACATGGAGGCCGGCGCCCGGCAAATAGCCCTGGAGGCTGTCGGGCACGCACGCGTTTGCGACGCCGATTTTTACTACCAGCTCGTCAAGTGGGTTTCCCGCTTAGAAGCCGAAGCTTCGGTGGACCACGCCGGCATGGAAAGGGCCAACGCGCGCGAGCAACGCGCCCTATCGCACCTATGGCAAGTCCGAGGCAAGGCGGAGGACGCCGGTGCCGGCGTTTAGCGTGTACCGCAGATGGCGGCCGGCATCGTCTAGTTAGCTAAGAGTATGCTACTAGAGTATTAGTGGAAGTAGATAGTTAACTTGGCTATGATGGTTGTCAATGTGGAAGTTCAGTACTCTATATGTGGATCAGACCTGTTACTTTGCTCTGAATGTTGAACTTTCTGTTTGAACATATGGAATGGGCTGTTATTTTTTTAAATGGGTTGTATTTGTCCTCCACGGGTTTAGAGGCTGACTTGTGGGCCTACCAAGTTGACGCGTACACAACCAGGAGATGATTGTATGTGGAGAGGATGACAGCAGGGACCCGCCAAGGTCATGGCAGTACGCAAGCAAAGTGCCTCCTTATTTCAATCCAATAAAAAATGGCTCCTCGTAATGGATTTCTGACATCTGGGTCCCATGCCATTGTCAACGTAGTCAATAAACGAGAGAGTTGCACAACGAGCGGCTGACATCGGGGACCCAGCAGCTCGCCCAGTTATTTTTGTTTTGGGTTAATTTGATAAATGCCACTCCAAATCTGGTGTTTCTAAGAAATGCCATTGCAATTTCCAAACTTTGAAAAATGCCATTTCATGCCATCCCCAGTGGCATTTTTCGAAGTCTGGAGTGGCGTTTTTCAAAGTTTGCAAATTGCAGTGGCGTTTTCCAAAGTTTGCAAAAATTGAAGTGGCATTTTTGAAAGTTTGGAAATTGCAGTGGCATTTTTATGAATCGCCATATTTGTTGTGGCATTTATCTAATTTTTTTTTTGAGACGGAAGCAGGGTGTCAACTGGGCTGTGCGGGGCACTCTGGCATGTCTAGACAGCCTTCTCTTTTATGTTTACCATAGACCAGCCCAGTAGTTTTTTTTTCTTTCTGAAAATGGCTAGCCTAGTTTTTTTGTGATTTGCCAAGTAAATCGATTTGTCAGGCCTATTGGGCTGCAAATCTTTCAAGACGAGGAGAGCTTCATTCGGCTGGACGAGAAAATGGCCTATCAGTAATGAGAAATGGGTTGTACATTTTTAAAACACATCAAACCGGCAATTACTTTCAAATTTCTTTTTTTCATTTCAAGATTTTAAATTGCATTAATTTTTATGCGTGGACAATTTGTTGGATTTTATATTGATATACATTTATTTTTAAAATCAGTTTGAATGTGACTCGAAATTTCAGGATTAAAAACAGTTCGGACCGCACCGAAATATGCAACATTTCATATAATTTTTTAACCATGGCCACAATATGGGCTGTAATGCTAACAAAAAGAATATGGGCTCCAAAAGAAACCTTCAGAATTAGCAAATGGGCTGTAAATTATTAGAAATAATGGCAGATGGGCTGTATGCTGTTTTCCACAGATTTGAGGCTTTCCTAAAAAAAGGTTGACGCACAAGCAGCGACTGTTGGATGGCCATCCAACGGCCGTCGTGCTTCTTCAATCTGTGCTCTTCCTGCTCCAGCCGCTCAAACAAGCGCCGGCGGGACTGCCTGCTCCCTCCTCCCCGCAGCCGGCTCTGCTGCCGCGCAGGCCTCACCGCCCCACCGTACTCCCATCGCTGGCCTAGCCATCCCTCTACTCACCCACACCTGCTGTTATTCTCTGGCGACGGCAGACGAACCAGTAAACCCTCGTACAGTCGTACTCCCCTCCGCGTGGGAAACAACTGCCGAGTCTTCCCTGCCTCCGTATCGTTCCCTTCCTAGGCCTCGCCGTCGTCCACCGCCCTGGTGCTCTCGGCGCGGCCTGGTCAACGTGGTCAACGACCGACATGCATCTGAAGTGGACTGTACGTGGAGAGGCCAACAGCTGGGTCCACGGCCGCACGCAAGGAAATGCCTCCTTATTACGCGCAAAATAATGATTCCTCCACCTGACATCAGGGACCCACCGAAAGGGCCTCTGTATTTCGCGGAAAAAACGTTACCGCCGCTGACAGCTCGGACCCACCAGCTATATCTTCGCAAGCAAGGAAGTGCCTCCTTATTACGCACAACAAAAATGAATACTCCCCCTGCTAGCTGGGACCCACCATGGTGGGAGGCTGACTTGTGGGCCTACTAAGTTGACTGGGACGGGGGCCTTTGTCAACTTTAGTCAATATGAACGATTCTAGCTCCAGTGACCGTACGATGTACATCCAACGGCCGTAGTGCTTCTTCAACCTCTGGTCTTCTTGCTCGAGCCGCCCAAAGCAGCGCCGGTCGTGCCGCATGCACCTGCCTCCCGTGGCCAGCTGTGCTGCCGCGGAGGCCTCACCGCCCCTACTATTCCCACCGCTGGCCAGGCCCTGCGGCGACGGCAGCCTCACACCGCAGCCGAACCAGTGAACCCTCGTACTCCTCTCCGCGCGGGCTTCCACTGCCGCGTCTTCCCCGGCTCCCTGTCGTCCCCTTCCTAGGCCTCGCCATCGTCCACCACCCTGGTGCTCTCGGCGCGGCGTGGTCAACGTGGTCAAGGAACGACTTCCATCGGACGTGGACTGTACGTGGAGAGGCTGACAGCTGGGTCCACGGCCGCAGCACGGAAGTGCCTCCTTATTACGCGAAAAATAATGATTCCTCCACCTGACAGCTGGGATCCACCAGATGGGCCACTGTATTTCACGAAAAAAACATTTCCCCCTGACTGCTGGGACCCACCAGCTACATCTTCGCACGCAAGGAAGTGCGTCCGGGCAAAAAAAAACAATTCGCCCCCCTGACTGCTCGGACCCACCAGCTACATCTTCGCAGGCAAGGAAGTGCCTGACAGTCGGGACCCACCTGGTCGAAGCGTACGTAGCGTTGTCATTCTGGTCGCGAACGTGTACGTACATATATACTGGTGGATGTAGAGGCGCGCACGTGTCGTAGTAGAGGCGCGCACGTAGCATGTACATGTACGTACAGCGGCCAGTGTGCAAGAAAGAAAATACGGCCACGTACGTACATACGGGCAGGGTCTCGAACGCCTACTCGCGCATACGTACGGCCAGGGCTCGTGTACATGGCTGGGTCGGAACGGAGAAACAACGTCGTCGTCGTGTTCATGGGGAGCCAACCGGCTGGGTCGGAACGGAATGCGTCCTCGTGTTCATCGGGAGTGCTTGGACGGAACAGCCGATGGAAACGAGGCCTGGCGTACCGCAGAACGGAGGAAGCGGCCTTGTGTTCGACCGGCCACATTTGAAACGGGATCCTGTTCATCGGGAGGGGTCTGGCGTACCGCAATACGGAGGAAACGGACCTCCTACGGTCGAAACGGGGGTCCTGTTGATCGGGAGGGGTGTGGCGTACCACAAAACGGAGGAAACGGACTTGTGTTGGAGCGCTACGGTCGAAACGGGGGTCCTGTTCATCGCGAGGGGTGTGGCGTACCGCAAAACGAGACTCCACGGGATACTGTTCATCTCCACCGTCGACCCCCTCCAGCCTCCATGGGCTACTGTTCATCCACCGTCGATCTCCTCCAGCCTCCACCTGCGACTGTTCATCCACGGCCTCCTATTCATCCAGCCTCCACCACGCGCTACTCCACCGGCTACTGTTCAACCAGCCCTCTCCACGGGCTACTGTTCATCCAGCCCTCCACGGGGTGGTCCTGTTCATCCTGCCCTCCACGGGGTGGTCCTGTTCATCCTGCCCTCCATGGGGTCCTATTCATCCAGCCCCAACCGGCTCGATCGATCGGGGTCCTGTTCATCCAAAGGCAACACCACGGGGTCCTGTTCATCCACCCCCACCGGGAATTGTTCATCCAAACCCCCCCCAGCAACGCTCACTGTTCATCCAGAGGCAACATCGATCGGCTTCAGTTAGCAGGAGTAGCGAAGGAATCGCTCGATCGGGTCCAGTTAACAGCCATCGATCGATCGCTTGGGTTCAGTAACGCGTAGCCTGCAGTGCAATCGCTCGGGTTCAGTTAGAGCCCAACGCCTCGCTCGGGTTCAGTTAGAGCCAACGCCTCGCACACACGCGCGTACGTGTACGAGAGAAACGCGCATCGCCCGGCCCCCGACCTCCCACCGTAACCGGGAACGCCCCGAAATTTTCCTCGCCCTCGCTTCTACCACGGTTTTTTCCATCATGGACGGCCCAAAGAATGTCATGCAGCTGCGTCTCCGGCCCGCCCAGGATGAAAAGCCCATTTTCTGTCATGATTTTTTGTCATAGAAGTAGGAGCCCACCACATCTATGATGATACCGGGTTTTGTCACAATTATCGTCATAGAAGTGTCATATGTATGACAGAAAAAAATTCGTTCGGCCCAAAATGTCACGGATGTGTCTTTTTTTGTAGTGCATTGCGTCATTATATGTGGACAAGTTCCCAGGAAAATAACAAACTTGTAATACGGCAATTATTTTAAAAAAAGTGTTCTCAGAAACGAGCTATCATGTGTGGAGATCAATGGCTTTCAAGCCAAATGATCAATCTTATGGCCACATTCATGGCATAGTTTGTTCAAATGATCTCATATTGTGAACAAGGGTGCATATTGGAATGGAAAATAATGTTGCCTAAGGAAGTTTTCATTTTCTTTGGACGAAAAAACCATTTTCCATTTTTCGAGTGCCCAAAAGGAGGTTTTTTTGTGAAGGACCTCCCAAATAATTGTTGCAAAATTGGACCAAATCAATTTCCTAAAATACTAGGACATATTTAATGCACAATTGACAAAATGGTGGGTGTAAAAAGTTTTGATCCACCTCTCGTGAAAAAGACAAATTTCCGCCGATTCAGTTGGAAGCGGGTCAAATTTGAACTGCAGCTGCCTCATAGTTTGCTATTTATTTTTTCCAAAAATCATTTCTAGTTACATAAGTACTTATTTAATCATAAATACATGGTTTGGTGGCGATACGTCGAGGCTTGGGCGGTGGCCGAGGGCCCCAACTCTAGAGCGCGTAAACTCGCATGCCCGCCGCGTGGTCACCGCGTGACCGTGGCGTTGCCATGTGTTCTGGGCGGCCTAGGCATGTCTAGTGGGTTGGGCACTCCCAAGGTAGGTGCTAGGAAGAAAATTACAACATAAGATTCTCACGAGGAGACCGATCGATGCTCAAACATGAATTAGCAGCCAAGTGTTTGATTAGCGGTACGAGAAATGTACATGGCTAATGGGCGTGAGTTTTGGCTGAGGATGATCAGTTACTAAGAAGACCGTCTTCACAAATTTTCAGCTCAAAAGGAGGAGCCTACGTGGTACTTGCTTTGCAAAGTACCACACTGGACATAAATACGAATGTTGAAGCTGGGCTCAAAATAATGAATGGATTGAGCTGGCATTTGGTGGAGGATGGTTATTTGGGCATAGGAAAGCACTGTAGAAAATGGATACTATTTGGACATGCCAAAGTGGTACTTCCTTCACAAAGTGCTGCTCTGAACAAAATAGGAAAATGAATATTGTTGAATTATTTTTGAACTAGGCAAGGAAGGTTTTTGACATATTTGATGAAGATATGATCCAAACAATTTATGAGCATTTTTTGGGAATTTTTGGAATAACAGAAATATAGGTTGCTTCACAACCTAGGGCAAAAATTGACACATGGACATGACACATAGGCAAAACTGATGAGATGGCGCCTAGTCATCGCAACCCACCACAATTTACAAGGCTATGACCATC
Source organism: Triticum aestivum (assembly GCF_018294505.1). Lineage (NCBI taxonomy): Eukaryota > Viridiplantae > Streptophyta > Magnoliopsida > Poales > Poaceae > Triticum > Triticum aestivum. The sequence goes on along the minus strand of NC_057814.1, from coordinate 20,499,645 downwards.
TATGTTGGTTGTTAACAACTAGAAATAAGGCAGCGGACTAGCGCTGTTTGCTTTATGACCATTTCGTGAAAGGAAATTACGACCTTTCTGACCAAAATGGTCGCAATGGTTTAGGGTTTGGAGCCCCCCGAACAGCTTTTGACCAATTGGTCTCAAATGGTCATAGATCTATGACCAATTCTTCCAGGGTCACTGACAGAAGGTCACTAGTTGACATATTTCTTGTAGTGGGCCCTCCACTTGGCTTGGAGGGTACTCCTCCCCTCCTTGGCCGCCACTCTCTCTCTCTCTCTCTCTCTCTCTGAACTTCAATACAATGTTCTCTTCGAAGATCGATTTGATGTAATCTTTTTGTGGTGCGTTTATTGGGATCCGATGAATTGTGGGTTTATGATCAGATTATTCATTGAAAGTAATTGAGTCTTTTTGAACTTTATTACGTGTGATTGTTATAGCTATGTAATGCTTTTTGATCTATCCGTTTAGTTTGGCCAACTAGATTGATTTATCTTCAGTGGAAGTGGAGCATAGTAGTAGGTTCAGTCTTGCCGTGTTCTCACCTCATGACAGAAAGGGTAGCGAGGCACCCATTTGTATTGTTGCTACTAAGGGCAAAAAGGTGGGGTTCGATCATATTGAGTGGTCTTACTTTGTCTACATTATGTCATCATTCTTTTTGTTATTAACTTAATACCTTAAGATGCATGCTAGACAGCGGTCGAGGGGTGGAGTAATATTAGTAGATGCAAATTTGTTTCGCACTACTTGTCACAGACGTAATGCCTATGACTGAATCCTAACATCGTGGCTCAACCGATAAAGATCTTCGTGGAATATGTAGGAAGCAATATGGGCATCCAGGTCCTGCTATTTGTTATTGACCGGAGAGGTGTCTCGGTCATGTCTACATGATTCTCGAACCTGTAGGTTTCATGCTTAACGTTCGGTAGCGCTAGGGTAGTAATGAGATATTAATGTTGGTGACTGAAGGTTGTTCAGAGTCGCGGATGAGATCCCAGACGTCGTGAGGAGTTCCGGAATGGTCCGAAGGTAAAGATTTATATATGGAAAGTTGTTATCCGGGTTCCGGAAAAAATTCGATTTTTCGGTATTGTAGCGGGAAGCTTCTTGAAGGTTCCGGAGGGGCCGGGAAGTCCACCAAGGGCTCCACCACATCCCATATAGTAGCATGGGTTGTAAGGGGGCACCCTGGCTTTAATAGGCCAGGGGCACCAGCCCCTATGAGGCCCATGCGCGTAGGGGTGGAAAAACATAAAAGGGAGGGCCCTCCACTTGGCTTAGACGACACTCCTCTCCTCCTTGGCCGCCGCCCCCTCCTTTGGAGGAGGGGAAAGGTTTGGCCACGTCCCTCCCCCTATATAAATAGAGAGGAGGCACAAGGGGCTGCCCTGCCGGAGTTCCGCTGCCACCACCACCACCACGCCGTCGTCTTGGTTCAGATTGAAGGAAATATGCCCTAGAGGCAATAATAAAGTTGTTATTTTATATTTCCTTATTCATGATAAAGGTTTATTATTCATGCTAGAATTGTATTGATCGGGATCTTAAATACATGTGTGAATACATAAACAAATACCGTGTCCCTAGTAAGCCTCTACTAGACTAGCTCGTTGATCAAAGATGGTTAAGGTTTCCTAACCATAGACATGTGTTGTTATTTGATAACGGGATCACATCATTAGGAGAATGATGTGATGGAAAAGACCCATCAGTTAGCTTAGCATATTGATCGTTCAGTTTATTGCTATTGCTTTCTTTGTGTCAAATACATATTCCATCGACTATGAAATTATGCAACTCCCGGATAACGGATGAATACCTTGTGTGCTATCAAAAGTCACAACGTAACTGGGTGATCATAAAGATACTCTACAGGTATCTTCGAAGGTGTTTGTTGAGTTGGCATAGATTGACATTAGGATTTTCACTCCTAGTATCAGAGAGGTATCTCTGGGCCCTCTCGGTAATACACATCATAAGAAGCCTTGCAAGCAAATGACTCATGAGTTAGTTATGAGATGATGTATTACAGAACGAGTAAAGAGACTTGCCGGTAACGAGATTGAACTAGGTATAGAGATACCGACGATCGAATCTCGGGCAAGTAACATACCGATGGACAAAGGGAATTACGTATGTTGTCATAACGGTTCGACCGATAAAGATCTTCGTAGAATATGTAGGAGCCAATATGGGCATCCAGGTTCCGCTATTAGTTATTGACCAAATAGGTGTCTCGGTAATGTCTACATAGTTCTCGAAGCCATAGGTGCTACTTCTTGAGCTTGCGTTGGTTTTTTCCTTGAAGAGGAAAGGGTGATGCAGCAAAGTAGAGATAAGTATTTCCCTCAGTTAGAGAACCAAGGTATCAATCCAGTAGGAGGTAGAAGCAAGTCTTCGATCTATGCACCTGCACAAATAATCAAACACTTGCACCCAACGCGATAAAGGGGTTGTCAATCCCTTCATGGTCAATTGCAAGGATGAGATCTGATAGAGATAGATATAAAATATTTCTAAAACGTAAAATAAAGTAAAAACAAATAAATTGCAGCAAGGTATTTTTGGATTTTTTTGGTTTATAGATCTGAAAATATATGATGGAAAATAGATCTGGAGGCCATAGGTTTCACTAGATGCTTCTCCCTTGAAAGAAAATAACACGCTGGGTGAACAAATTACTGTCGAGCAATTGATAGAAAAGCGCAAAGTTATGATGAGATCCAAGGCAATGATTATGAATATAGGCATCACGTCCGTGTCAAGTAGACCGACTCCTGCTGTATCTACTACTATTACTCCACACATCGACCGCTTCCAGCATGCATCTAGAGTATTAAGTTCATAAGAACATAGTAACGCCTTAAGTAAGATGACATGATGTAGAGGGATAAACTCAAACAATATTAAGAAAACCCCATCTTTTTATCCTTGATGGAAACAATACAATCGCTACCCCTACTACGTCACTGGGTGAGGACACCGCAAGATTGAACCCAAAAGTAAGCACCTCTCCCATTGCAAGAATACCAATCTAGTTGACCAAACCAAACCAATAATTCGAACAGAAATACAAAGATATTAAATCATGCATATAAGAATTCAGAGAAGATTCAAATAATATTAAATCATGCGTATAAGAATTCAGAGAAGATTCAAATAATATTCATAGATAATCTGATCATAAATCCACAATTCATCGGATCTCGAAAAACACACCGCAAAAAAGTATTACATCAGATAGAACTCCAAAAACATGGAGGAGAACATTGTATTGAAGATCAAAGAGAGAGAAAAAGCCATCTAGCTACTAGCTATGGACCCGTAGGTCTGTGCTAAACTACTCACGCATCATCAGAGGGGCAATAGGGTTGATGTAGATGCCCTCCGTGATCGAATCCCCCTCCGGCAGATCCCCGAAAAAGGCCCCAAGATGGGATCTCACGGGAACAGAGGCTTGCGGCGGTGGAAAAGTATTTTGGTGGACTCTTTTGTTGCTTCGGGAATATTTGGGAATTTATAGGCCAAAGATTAGGGTTAGAAGATCTCCAGGGGGACCACAAGCCAGGGGGGTGCACCGTCTACGGCTTGCCCTCTCCTCGTAGGTCTTCTGACCTCCTCTCCAAGTCTCATAGGTTTCTTATGGTCCAAGAAAAATCATCGCGAAAGTTTTATTCCGTTTGGACTCCGTTTGATATTCCTTTTCTGTAAAACTCAAAAACAAGGAAAAAAATAGAAACTGACACTGGGCTCTAGGTTAATAGATTAGTGATACGTCTCCAACGTATCTATAGTTTATGAAGTATTCATGCTATTATATTATCCATCTTGGATGTTTAATGGGCTTTACTATGCACTTTTATATTATTTTTGGGACTAACTTATTAACCCAGAGCCCAGTGCCAGTTTCTGTTTTTCTCCTTGTTTCAGTGTTTCGCAGAAAAGGAATATCAAACGGAGTCCAAACGGAATGAAACCTTTGGGAGAGTTATTTTTGGAACGGAAGCAATCTAGAAGACTTGGAGTGTACGTAAGGGAAGCAACGAGGAAGGCACGAGGCAGGGGGGCGCCCTCCACCCTCGTGGGCCCCTCGTGGCTCCCCTTACTGACTTCTTTCGCCTATATATATCCATATACCCTAAAAACATCGAGGAACATAATAGATCGGGAGTTCCGCCACCGCAAGCATCTGTAGCCACCAAAAACCAATCGGGACCCTGTTCCGGCACCCTGCCGGAGGGGGGATCCATCACCGCGGGCCATCTTCATCATCCCGGCGCTCTCCATGACGAGGAGGGAGTAGTTCACCCTCGGGGCTGAGGGTATGTACCAGTAGCTATGTGTTTGGTCTCTCTCTCTCTCGTGTTCTTGATTTGGCACGATCTTGATGTATCGCGAGCTTTGCTATTATAGTTGGATCTTATGATGTTTCTCCCCCTCTACTCTCTTGTAATGGATTGAGTTTTCCCTTTGAAGTTATCTTATCGTATTGAGTCTTAAGGATTTGAGTACACTTGATGTATGTCTTGCATGTGCTTATCTGTGGTGACAATGGGATATTCATGTGATCTACTTGATGTATATTTTGGTGATCAACTTGCGGGTTCAGTGACCTTGTGAACTTATGCATAGGGGTTGGCACACGTTTTCGTCTTGACTCTCCGGTAGAAACTTTGGGGCACTCTTTGAAGTTCTTTGTGTTGGTAATAGATGAATCTGAGATTGTGTGATGCATATCGTATAATCATACCCACGGATACTTGAGGTGACATTGGAGTATCTAGGTGACATTAGGGTTTTGGTTGATTTGTATCTTAAGGTGTTATTCTAGTACGAACTCTATGGTAGATCGAACGGAAAGAATAGCTTCATGTTATTTTACTACGGACTCTTGAATAGATTGATCAGAAAGGATAACTTTGAGGTGGTTTCGTACCCTACAATAATCTCTTCGTTTGTTCTCCACTATTAGTGACTTTGGAGTGACTCTTTGTTGCATGTTGAGGGATAGTTATATGATCCAATTATGTTATTATTGTTGAGAGAACTTGCACTAGTGAAAGTATGAACCCTAGGCCTTGTTTCAACGCATTGCAATACCGTTTGTGCTCACTTTTATCATTAGTTACCTTGCTGTTTATATATTTTCAGATTACAAAAACCTATATATACCAATGATATTGCACTTGTATCACCATCTCTTTGCCGAACTAGTGCACCTATACAATTTACCATTGTATTGGGTGTGTTGGGGACACAAGAGACTCTTTGTTATTTGGTTGCAGGGTTGTTTGAGAGAGACCATCTTCATCCTACGCCTCCCACGGATTGATAAACCTTAGGTCATCCACTTGAGGGAAATTTGCTACTGTCCTACAAACCTATGCACTTGGAGGCCCAACAACGTCTACAAGAAGAAGGTTGCGTAGTAGACATCAAGCTCTTTTCTGGCGCCGTTGCCGGGGAGGTGAGTGCTTGGAGGTATATCTTTAGATCTTGCAATCGAATCTGTTTTTCTTGTTTTATCACTAGTTTAGTCTACAAAATAAAACTACAAAAAAATGGAATTGAGTTTGTCTCATACGCTTCATCTTTTTAATATCTTTTGTGAGAATGATGGGAAGGAAAAATGTGCTCAAGTGCTAGAAGAAGAAGTCTATAAAATGTTTGGCACTAAATCTTTGAACGATGAGCATGATTGCAATGTTGTTAGTATGAACTCCTTGAATATCCATAGTACTAATGATGATTGCACTAGTCATGATGAAAATATTTCTTATAAGCATGTCGATTTTTGTGGAGTGCATAGAGTTTGCAAATACATACCAAAAAGGGAAGATAGATTTTGTAAGAGGCACAAGTACTTAGAAACTAAATGGTTGCAAGAGAGGCTAAATGTTAGTGCTGAAAATTAAAAATATCTTAGCCATACTTGTGAACTTTGCAATGAACATGGTCATTTAAATATCAAATGCAAATTGTTTCATGATCGAATCGTGCCAAAAATTGTGATGACTTGATTTCCCTTGCACATCATAGTGAACTTAGTCTGCTTTTGGGTTATGAAGAATTGAAACGTCAAACTAAGTTTATTCCAGAATTTAACCTCGAGAAATTCCCCGATATTGATCTAGAAGAAATTTATATGTATTGTGCGGTGAATTGCATTGAAAATCCTTATATTGCCAATTACATAAAGAAAAGAAAACAAATAGGAGATGAAGAGAATACTAACGAAAGGGAAGACACTTCCCAATATCCTCGTATTATTTCTTATGATGAATCAGGTAACGAGGAGGAGCCTTCTACTCAACCAATCTCATTAATAAGGAGCTCCAAAAAGAGGATTGAACCCACACATGATGTGAAGAAGAAAAAGAAAAGACGGAGAAGCAAAGGTAGAAAGGTATCTCTCCCAAATGATGTTGCTCCTATTACTCATCGTGATGATGATAATTGCTATACTATTGGTGCTATCCATACTATTAATAATGAGAGTGATTATGCTTATGATATTAAAAGGCCCAAGCTTGGGGATGCTATGTTTGATGAGGATGACACATTTGAGAATATATTTGCTGAAATTAATGTTTGTCCCAAGCTTGGGGATGCTACGTTTAATGAAGATGGTATTTTTAGCCTCCCAAGTTTTGATATGCAAAGTTGTTATGATGATAGCATGCCTTCTACCTATGATGATTATAGTGATGAAAGTGGGTTTGGAAGAGTGTCAACTTTAAGAAGTAATGATCCCACTATTTTGGAGGATGTTGAATCTTATAATAATTATGAAAGTGGATTTGGAGAGGTCATGACTTTATTTAGTAATGATTCCACTATCTTGGAAGAGGTTTCAATTGATTATGATGAGAACAAAGTTGCTACTTATGATCTTATGATGATTATTGTGATGAAACTTATGCTATAAAAATTAGTGATGATTATAGTTATAAAACTTGTTATGATTATGATTACCCTTTTTCTGAACATTATACTCATTTAATGTGGAAACAATTTATAGTATTCGAGTCTCTTATGATACTCCCACTATTCCGAATGAGAAGAATTTTGCTTATGTGGAGAGTAATAAAAATTCTATGCTTGTAGATCATGAAAAGAATGTTTTAGGTGCTGGTTATATTGTTTAATTTATTCATGATGATACTGAAAATTATTATGAGGGAGGAATATATGCTTGTAGGAATTGCAATAATATGAAGTTCCCTCTATGTGTTGAAATTTCTGAAGTTATGCTTGTTTTGCCTTCCTATGCTAGTTGACTATTGTTCCCATAAATTGTTTGCTCACAAAACCCCTATGCATAGGAAGTGGGTTAGATTTAAATGTGCTAGTCATATTATTCATGATGCTCTCTTTATGTTTCAATTCTTATGTCTTATGTGAGCATCATTGAAATCATCATGCCTAGCTAGGCGCGTTAAACGTTAGCGCTTGTTGGGAGGCAACCCAATTTTATTTTTATTTATTGCTTTTTGGTTATGTTTAGTAATAAATATTTGATCTAGCCTCTGGTTATATGTAGTTTTATGTTTTAATTAGTGTTTGTGCCAAGTGAGACCTATAGGATCTTCTTGGATGATAGTTATTTGATCTTGCTGAAAATTCCAGAAACTTTCTGTTCACGAAAACAATTGTTTAAAATCACCAGAACGTGATAAAATACTGATTCCAATTGCATCAGATTAATAATCAAATTATCTAGACCGTCCTATTTTGGTAGAATTTTTTGAGTTCTAGAAGTTTGCGTTAGTTACAGATTACTACAGACTGTTCTGTTTTTGACAGATTCTGTTTTTCGTGTGTTGTTTGCTTATTTTGATGAATCTATGGCTAGTAAAATAGTTTATAAACCATAGAGAAGTTGGAATACAGTAGATTTAACACCAATAAAAATAAAGAATGAGTCCATTACAGTATATTGAAGTGGTGTTTTGTTTTCTTTCGCTAACGGAGCTCACGAGATTTTCTGTTAAGTTTTGTGTTGTGAAGTTTTCAAGTTTTGGGTAAAGATTCGATGGACTATGGCATAAGGAGGGGCAAGAGCCTAAGCTTGGGGATTCCCAAGGCACCCAAAGGTAATATTCAAGGACATCCGAGAGCCTAAGCTTGGGGATGCCCCAGATGGCATCCCCTCTTTCGTCTTCGTTCATCGGTAACTTTACTTGGAGCTATATTTTTATTCACCACATGATATGTGTTCTGCTTGGAGCGTCATTTTATTTTGTTTTGCTTGCTGTTTGAATAATATACCAAGATCTTAAACTCTTAAATGAGAGAGAGTCTTCACATAGCTACATAATTATTTAACTACTCATTGATCTTCACTTATATCTTTTTGGAGTAGTTTGTCATTTACTCGTGTGCTTCACTTATATCCTAAGAGTAAATGGTTGAATGATTTGAAGGTCATAAATCTGAAATTAAATATGTTTCATATGCCTTTCCCATGGGGAGTAATACCTTCACATATAAGAAGTAGAGGTGGTAAATTTCTTGAAGGTTGGCAACCATTGTATTGGTCACTTGAACAATTCATGAAAGAATGTTGAAGGAAGAGAGATTTCACATATAAATATACTCTCTTGGACATCTTCTATGATTGTGAGCCCCATTAATTATTTTCAAGCCTGAGCAAATTAGTTGAAGTTGGACAAGGAAGACAACATAATGAGTTATGCTTGGGTATACTTGTATAGAAGTTATATTGTTATGGATCCTCTAACATGCGGTGCTTGCTTTTTAGAATCCTTTGCTAGCCAAAATATCTGTACTAAGCGGGAATACTGCTTGTGCATCCAAATTCCTTGAACCAAGTTTCTTCCATGAGTGTCCACCCTATCTACCTATATGCGGTATTTACCTGTCGTTCCAAGTAAATTTGCATGTGCCAAACTCCAAACCTTCAAATAATAATCTGTTTTGTGTGCCCGAATCGCTCATGTAGCGACTAGGGGCTGTCAGTATCTTCCATGCTAGGTGGGTTATTCTCACGATGAGTGGACTCCGCTCATCATTCACGAGAAAATGGCTGGTAACTGGGATGCCCAGTCCTATGATCAAAAGATCAAAAACAAATTCGCAAATAATTTAAACAAAACTCCCCCAGGAATGTTGATAGTTGGACGGCACCCGTTGTTTCGGACAAGCCGTGGAGTGTGATTGTTGGTGGAGGGGGAGTAAAAACTTTACCTTTCTGTTTGGGAACCGCCTGTAATGTATGTAGTATGGAAGATATTGGGAACTCTTGGTCGTTATGTTGACAATGAAAGCATACCTCTCAAAATTATTTTCATCTCTGTTTTTGCTTCGAGCTCTGGCACCTCTGCAAATCCCTGCTTCCCTCTGCGAAGGGCCTATCTTTTACTTTTATGCAAGAGTCAGTAGTATTCCTTCTCATTCCAACCTACTCTTTAGTTGGCAAGCATCATGTGATGGAAATATCTAAGCATATATGGCCATTCAAATATATTTGAGCATGAATTATTATTGTTGACATTACCCTTGAGGTAAAAGGTTGGGAGGCGAAACATTAAGCCCTTATCTTTCTCTGTGTTCGATGAATACTATTTGTTCTAAAAATATGCTTTGAGTGGTAGCAATCATGGAAGACTAAATGATAGTTGAGTATGTGAAGTTTGCTGAATCAAAGTTCTGACATAGACACTTCCTGAAAATAAGATGAATTGTAATTGTTTGATGACAAATAACACGGTTTGTTAGTTTTCAGGAAAGTTTATGATCTATACTTTAACATGTGAATAGTTTGTTACTTGATCATGCAATGTTCTATGAGTTGAGCTACTGTTATGACATATAATGATGCTAGAAAAGGTGATTGAAATTATCATTGATCAAACTTATGCACCTGCTAGCATTGACACTTCATAAATTCTTTCTTTTATCATTTACCTACTCGAGGACAAGCAGGAATTAAGCTTGGGGATGCTGATACGTCTCCAACGTATCTATAGTTTATGAAGTATTCATGCTATTATATTATCCATCTTGGATGTTTAATGGGCTTTACTATGCACTTTTATATTATTTTTGGGACTAACTTATTAACCCAAAGCCCAGTGCCAGTTTCTGTTTTTCTCCTTGTTTCAGTGTTTCGCAGAAAAGGAATATCAAACAGAGTCCAAACGGAATGAAACCTTTGGGAGAATTATTTTTGGAACGGAAGCAATCCAGAAGACTTTGAGTGTACGTAAGGGAAGCAACGAGGAAGGCACGAGGCAGGGGGCACGCCCACCCCCCCTGGGCGCGTCCTCCACCCTCGTGGGCCCGTCGTGGCTCCCCTTACCGACTTCTTTCGCCTATATATATCCATATACCCTAAAAACATCGGGGAACAGAATAGATCGGGAGTTCCGCCGCCGCAAGCCTCTGTAGCCACCAAAAACCAATCGGGACCCTGTTCCGGCACCATGCCGGAGGGGGGATCCATCACCGGTGGCCATCTTCATCATCCCAGCGCTCTCCATGACGAGGAGGGAGTAGTTCACTGATACGTCTCCAACGTATCTATAATTTATGAAGTATTCATGCTATTATATTATCCATCTTGGATGTTTAATTGGCTTTAGTATGCACTTTTATATTATTTTTGGGACTAACTTATTAACCCAGAGCCCAGTGCTAGTTTCTGTTTTTCTCCTTGTTTCACTGTTTTACAGAAAAGGAATATCAAACGGAGTCCAAACGGAATGAAACCCTCGGGAGAGTTATTTTTGGAACGGAAGCAATCCAGAAGACTTGGAGTGTACGTAAGGGAAGCAACGAGGAAGGCACGAGGCAGGGGGCGCTCCCACCCCCTGGGCGTGCCCTCCGCCCTCGTAGGCCCCTCGTGGCTCCCCTGACCGACTTCTTTCGCCTATATATATCCATATAACCTAAAACCATCGGGGAGCAGAATAGATCGGGAGGTCCGCCACCGCAAGCCTCTTTAGCCACCAAGAACCAATCGGGACCCTGTTCCGGCACCTTGCCGGAGGGGGGATCCCTCACCGGTGGCCATCTTCATCATCCCAGCGCTCTCCATGATGAGGAGGGAGTAGTTCACCCTTGGGGCTGAGGGTATGTACCAGTAGCTATGTGTTTGATCTCTCTCTCTCTCTCTCGTGTTCTTGAGATGATACGATCTTGATGTATCGCGAGCTTTGCTATTATAGTTGGATTTTATGATGCTTCTCCCCCTCTACTCTCTTGTAATGGATTGAGTTTTCCCTTTGAAGTTATCTTATCGGATTGAGTCTTTAAGGACTTTAGAACACTTGATGTATGTCTTGCCGTGCGTATCTGTGGTGACAATGGGATATCACGTGGTCCACTTGATGTATGTTTTGGTGATCAACTTGCGGGTTCCGCCCATGAACCTGTGCATAGGGGTTGGCACACGTTTTCGTCTTGACTCTCCGGTAGAAACTTTGGGGCACTCTTTGAAGTACTTTGTGTTGGTTGAATAGATGAATCTGAGATTGTGTGATGCATATCGTATAATCATACCCACGGATACTTGAGGTGACATTGGAGTATCTAGGTGACATTAGGGTTTTGGTTGATTTGTGTCTTAAGGTGTTATTCTAGTACGAACTCTTGAATAGATCGATCCGAAAGAATAACTTTCAGGTGGTTTCGTACCCTACCATAATCTCTTCGTTTGTTCTCCGCTATTAGTGACTTTGGAGTGACTCTTTGTTGCATGTTGAGGGATAGTTATATGATCCAATTATGTTATTATTGTTGAGAGAACTTGCACTAGTGAAAGTATGAACCCTAGGCCTTGTTTCAACGCATTGCAATACCGTTTACGCTCACTTTTATCTTTAGTTACCTTGCTGTTTTTATATTTTCAGATTACAAAAACCTATATCTACCATCCATATTGCACTTGTATCACCATCTCTTCGCCGAACTAGTGCACCTATACAATTTACCAGTGTATTGGGTGTGTTGGGGACACAAGAGACTCTTTGTTATTTGGTTGCAGGGTTGTTTGAGAGAGACCATCTTCAACCTACGCCTCCCACAGATTGATAAACCTTAGGTCATCCACTTGAGGGAAATTTGCTACTGTCCTACAAGCCTCTGCACTTGGAGGCCCAACAATGTCTACAAGAAGAAGGTTGTGTAGTAGACATCAAGCTCTTTTCTGGCGCCGTTGCCGGGGAGGTGAGTTCTTGAAGGTATATCTTTATATCTTGCAATCGAATCTTTTAGTTTCTTGTTTTATCACTAGTTTAGTCTCTAAAGGAAAAATACAAAAAAAATGGAATTGAGGGTACCTCATATGCTTCATCTTTTTAATGTCTTTCATGAAAATAAAGATTCCGATAATTGTGCTCAATTGCTAGAGGAAGAATGCATTAGAATGTTGGCACTAAATCTTTGAATGATGAGCATGATTGCAATGTTGTTAGTATGAATTCTTTGAATACCCATGATGCTAATGATATGCAAAGCCACAAGCTTGGGGAGGCTATGTTTGATGCAGATGATATTTTTTGTCCCCCAAGTTTTGATGAGCAAATTTATTATGATGAAAGCATGCCTCCTATTTATGATGATTATTGTGATGACACGTATGCTATAAAGAATAAAGATAACCATGAAACTTGTCATCATGATTTTAATTTTCAATTGGATTATGCTTCACATGATAGTTATTTTGTTGAGTTTGCTCCCACTATTATTCATAAGAAGAATTTTGCTTATGTGGAGAGTAGTAAAATTTCTATGCAAGTAGATCATGAAAAGAATGCTTTAGGTGCTGGTTATATTGTTGAATTCATTCATGATGCTAGAGGGAGGAATATATGCTTGTAGGAATTGCAATAATATCAAGTTTCCTCTCTATGTGCTTAAAGTTTTGAAGTTATGCTTGTTTTTCCTTCCTATGCTAGTTGATTATTGTTCCCATAAGTTGTTTGCTCATAAAATCCCTATGCATAGGAAGTGGGTTAGACTTAAATGTGCTAGTCATATTCTTCATGATGCTCTCTTTATGCGAGCATCATTGAAATCATCATGCCTAGCTAGGGGCGTTAAACGATAGCGCTTGTTGGGAGGCAACCCAATTTTATTTTTATTCTTTGCTTTTGCTCCTGTTTAGTAATAAATAAATCATCTAGCCTCTGGTTAGATGTGGTTTTATGTTTTAATTAGTATTTGTGCCAAGTAAAACCTATAGGATCTTCTTGGATGATAGTTATTTGATCTTGGAAAATTCCAGAAACTTTCTGTTCATGAAAACAATTGTTTTAAATCACCAGAACGTGATAAAATACTGATTCCAATTGCAGCAGATCAGTAATCAAATTATCTAGGTCGTCCTATTTTGGTAGAATTTGTTTGAGTTCCAGAAGTTTGCGTTATTTACAGATTACTACAGACTGTTCTGTTTTTGAAAGATTCTGTTTTTCGTGTGTTGTTTGCTTATTTTGATGAATCTATATGGCTAGTAAAATAGTTTGTAAACCATAGAGAAGTTGGAATACAGTAGATTTAACACCAATACAAATAAAGAATGAGTTCATTACAGTACTTTGAAGTGGTGTTTTGTTTTCTTTCGCTAACGGAGCTCACGAGATTTTCTGCTAAGTTTTGTGTTGTGAAGTTTTCAAGTTTTGGGTAAAAGATTTGATGGATTATGGAACAAGGAGTGGCAAGAGCCTAAGCTTGGGGATGCCCATGGCACCCCAAGATAATATAAGGACAACCAAGAGCCTAAGCTTGGGGATGCCCCGGATGGCATCCCCTCTTTCGTCTACTTCCATCGGTAAATTTACTTGGAGCTATATTTTTATTCACCACATGATATGTGTTTTGCTTGGAGCGTCATTTTATTTTCTTTATCTTTGCTTGCTGTTTGAATAAAATACCAAGATCTTAAATTCTTAAATGAGAGAGAGTCTTCACATAGCTACATAATTATTTAACTACTCATTGATCTTCACTTATATCTTTTTGGAGTAGTTTGCCATTTACTCGTGTGCTTCACTGATATTCTATGAGTAAATGGTTGAATGATTTGAATGTCATAAATCTGACATTATATATGTTTCATATGCCTTTCCCATAGGGAGTAATGCCTTCACATATAAGAAGTAGAGGTGGTAAATTTATTGAAGGTTAGCAAACGTTGTATTGGTCACATGAACAATTCATGAAAGAATATTGAAGGAAGAGAGATTTCACATATAAATATACTATCTTGGACATCTTCTATGATTGTGAGCCCCATTAATTATTTTCAAACCTGAGCAAATTAGTTGAATTTGGACAAGGAAGACAACATAATGAGTTATGTTTGGGTATATTTGTATAAGTTATATTGTTATGGATCCTCTAACATGCGGTGCTTGCTATTTAGAATCCTTTGCTAGCCAAAATATCTGTACTTAGCGGGAATACTGCTTGTGCATCCAAATTCCTTGAACCAAGTTTCTTCCATGAGTGTCCACCCTATCTACCTATATGCGGTATTTACCTGCCGTTCCAAGTAAATTTGCATGTGCCAAACTCTAAACCTTCAAATAATAATCTGTTTTGTATGCCCGAATCGCTCATGTAGCGACTAGGGGCTGTCAGTATCTTCCATGCTAGGTGGGTTATTCTCACGATGAGTGGACTCCGCTCATCATTCACGAGAAAATGGCTGGTAACTGGGATGCCCAGTCCTATGATCAAAAGATCAAAAACAAATTCGCAAATAATTTAAACAAAACTCCCCCAGGAATGTTGATAGTTGGACGGCACCTGTTGTTTCGGACAAGCCGTGGAGTGTGATTGTTGGTGGAGGGGGAGTAAAATCTTTACCTTTCTGTTGGGAACCGCCTATAATGTATGTAGTATGGAAGATATTGGGAACTCTTGGTCGTTATGTTGACAATGAAAGCATACCTCTCAAAATTATTTTCATCTCTGTTTTTGCTTCGAGCTCTGGCACCTCTGCAAATCCCTGCTTCCCTCTGCGAAGGGCCTATCTTTTACTTTTATGCAAGAGTCAGTAGTATTCCTTCTCATTCCAACCTATTCTTTAGTTGGCAAGCATCATGTGATGGAAAGATCTAAGCATATATGGCCATTCAAATATATTTGAGCATGAATTATTATTGTTGACATTACCCTTGAGGTAAAAGGTTGGGAGGCGAAACATTAAGCCCCTATCTTTCTCTGTGTTCGATGAATACTATTTGTTCTAAAAATATGCTTTGAGTGGTAGCAATCATGGAAGACTAAATGATAGTTGAGTATGTGAAGTTTGCTGAATCAAAGCTCTGACATAGACTCTTCCTGAAAATAAGATGAATTGTAATTGTTTGATGACAAATAACACGGTTTGTTAGTTTTCAAGAAAGTTTATGATCTATACATTAACATGTGAATAGTTTGTTACTTGATCATGCAATGTTCTATGAGTTGAGCTACTGTTATGACATATAATGATGCTAGAAAAGGTGATTGAAATTATCATTGATCAAACTTATGCACCTGCTAGCATTCACACTTCATAAATTCTTTCTTTTATCATTTACCTACTCGAGGACAAGCAGGAATTAAGCTTGGGGATGCTGATACGTCTCCAACGTATCTATAGTTTATGAAGTATTCATGCTATTATATTATCCATCTTGGATGTTTAATGGGCTTTACTATGCACTTTTATATTATTTTTGGGACTAACTTATTAACCCAAAGCCCAGTGCCAGTTTCTGTTTTTCTCCTTGTTTCAGTGTTTCGCAGAAAAGGAATATCAAACAGAGTCCAAACGGAATGAAACCTTTGGGAGAGTTATTTTTGGAACGGAAGCAATCCAGAAGACTTTGAGTGTACGTAAGGGAAGCAACGAGGAAGGCACGAGGCAGGGGGCACGCCCACCCCCCCTGGGCGCGTCCTCCACCCTCGTGGGCCCGTTGTGGCTCCCCTTACCGACTTCTTTCGCCTATATATATCCATATACCCTAAAAACATCGGGGAACAGAATAGATCGGGAGTTCCGCCGCCGCAAGCCTCTGTAGCCACCAAAAACCAATCGGGACCCTGTTCCGGCACCATGCCGGAGGGGGGATCCATCACCGGTGGCCATCTTCATCATCCCAGCGCTCTCCATGACGAGGAGGGAGTAGTTCACTGATACGTCTCCAACGTATCTATAATTTATGAAGTATTCATGCTATTATATTATCCATCTTGGATGTTTAATTGGCTTTAGTATGCACTTTTATATTATTTTTGGGACTAACTTATTAACCCAGAGCCCAGTGCTAGTTTCTGTTTTTCTCCTTGTTTCACTGTTTTACAGAAAAGGAATATCAAACGGAGTCCAAACGGAATGAAACCCTCGGGAGAGTTATTTTTGGAACGGAAGCAATCCAGAAGACTTGGAGTGTACGTAAGGGAAGCAATGAGGAAGGCACGAGGCAGGGGGCGCTCCCACCCCCTGGGCGTGCCCTCCGCCCTCGTAGGCCCCTCGTGGCTCCCCTGACCGACTTCTTTCGCCTATATATATCCATATAACCTAAAACCATCGGGGAGCAGAATAGATCGGGAGGTCCGCCACCGCAAGCCTCTTTAGCCACCAAGAACCAATCGGGACCCTGTTCCGGCACCTTGCCGGAGGGGGGATCCCTCACCGGTGGCCATCTTCATCATCCCAGCGCTCTCCATGATGAGGAGGGAGTAGTTCACCCTTGGGGCTGAGGGTATGTACCAGTAGCTATGTGTTTGATCTCTCTCTCTCTCTCGTGTTCTTGAGATGATACGATCTTGATGTATCGCGAGCTTTGCTATTATAGTTGGATTTTATGATGCTTCTCCCCCTCTACTCTCTTGTAATGGATTGAGTTTTCCCTTTGAAGTTATCTTATCGGATTGAGTCTTTAAGGACTTTAGAACATTTGATGTATGTCTTGCCGTGCGTATCTGTGGTGACAATGGGATATCACGTGGTCCACTTGATGTATGTTTTGGTGATCAACTTGCGGGTTCCGCCCATGAACCTGTGCATAGGGGTTGGCACACGTTTTCGTCTTGACTCTCCGGTAGAAACTTTGGGGCACTCTTTGAAGTACTTTGTGTTGGTTGAATAGATGAATCTGAGATTGTGTGATGCATATCGTATAATCATACCCACGGATACTTGAGGTGACATTAGGGTTTTGGTTGATTTGTGTCTTAAGGTGTTATTCTAGTACGAACTCTTGAATAGATCGATCCGAAAGAATAACTTTGAGGTGGTTTCGTACCCTACCATAATCTCTTCGTTTGTTCTCCGCTATTAGTGACTTTGGAGTGACTCTTTGTTGCATGTTGAGGGATAGTTATATGATCCAATTATGTTATTATTGTTGAGAGAACTTGCACTAGTGAAAGTATGAACCCTAGGCCTTGTTTCAACGCATTGCAATACCGTTTACGCTCACTTTTATCTTTAGTTACCTTGCTGTTTTTATATTTTCATATTACAAAAACCTATATCTACCATCCATATTGCACTTGTATCACCATCTCTTCGCCGAACTAGTGCACCTATACAATTTACCATTGTATTGGGTGTGTTGGGGACACAAGAGACTCTTTGTTATTTGGTTGCAGGGTTGTTTGAGAGAGACCATCTTCAACCTACGCCTCCCACGGATTGATAAACCTTAGGTCATCCACTTGAGGGAAATTTGCTACTGTCCTACAAACCTCTGCACTTGGAGGCCCAACAACGTCTACAAGAAGAAGGTTGTGTAGTAGACATCAAGCTCTTTTCTGGCGCCGTTGCCGGGGAGGTGAGTGCTTGAAGGTATATCTTTAGATCTTGCAATCGAATCTTTTAGTTTCTTGTTTTATCACTAGTTTAGTCTATAAAAGAAAACTACAAAAAAATGGAATTGAGGGTACCTCATATGCTTCATCTTTTTAATGTCTTTCATGAAAATAAGGATTCCGATAATTGTGCTCAATTGCTAGAGGAAGAATGCATTAGAATGTTTGGCACTAAATCTTTGAATGATGAGCATGATTGCAATGTTGTTAGTATGAATTCTTTGAATACCCATGATGCTAATGATATGCAAAGCCACAAGCTTGGGGAGGCTATGTTTGATGAAGATGATATTTTTTGTCCCCCAAGTTTTGATGAGCAAATTTATTATGATGAAAGCATGCCTCCTATTTATGATGATTATTGTGATGACACGTATGCTATAAAGAATAAAGATAACCATGAAACTTGTCATCATGATTTTAATTTTCAATTGGATTATGCTTCACATGATAGTTATTTTGTTGAGTTTGCTCCCACTATTATTCATGAGAAGAATTTGCTTATGTGGAGAGTAGTAAAATTTCTATGCAAGTAGATCATGAAAAGAATGCTTTAGGTGCTGGTTATATTGTTGAATTCATTCATGATGCTAGAGGGAGGAATATATGCTTGTAGGAATTGCAATAATATCAAGTTTCCTCTCTATGTGCTTAAAGTTTTGAAGTTATGCTTGTTTTGCCTTCCTATGCTAGTTGATTATTGTTCCCATAAGTTGTTTGCTCATAAAATCCCTATGCATAGGAAGTGGGTTAGACTTAAATGTGCTAGTAATATTCTTCATGATGCTCTCTTTATGCGAGCATCATTGAAATCATCATGCCTAGCTAGGGGCGTTAAACGATAGCGCTTGTTGGGAGGCAACCCAATTTTATTTTTATTCTTTGCTTTTGCTCCTGTTTAGTAATAAATAAATCATCTAGCCTCTGGTTAGATGTGGTTTTATGTTTTAATTAGTATTTGTGCCAAGTAAAACCTATAGGATCTTCTTGGATGATAGTTATTTGATCTTGGAAAATTCCAGAAACTTTCTGTTCATGAAAACAATTGTTTAAATCACCAGAACGTGATAAAATACTGATTCCAATTGCAGCAGATCAATAATCAAATTATCTAGGTCGTCCTATTTTGGTAGAATTTGTTTGAGTTCCAGAAGTTTGCGTTATTTACAGATTACTACAGACTGTTCTGTTTTTGACAGATTCTGTTTTTCGTGTGTTGTTTGCTTATTTTGATGAATCTATGGCTAGTAAAATAGTTTGTAAACCATAGAGAAGTTGGAATACAGTAGATTTAACACCAATACAAATAAAGAATGAGTTCATTACAGTACTTTGAAGTGGTGTTTTGTTTTCTTTCGCTAACGGAGCTCACGAGATTTTCTGTTAAGTTTTGTGTTGTGAAGTTTTCAAGTTTTGGGTAAAGATTTGATGGACTATGGAATAAGGAGTGGCAAGAGCCTAAGCTTGGGGATGCCCAAGGCACCCCAAGATAATATTCAAGGACAACCAAGAGCCTAAGCTTGGGGATGCCCCGGATGGCATCCCCTCTTTCGTCTTCGTTCATCGGTAACTTTACTTGGAGCTATATTTTTATTCACCACATGATATGTGTTTTGCTTGGAGCGTCATTTTATTTTCTTTAGCTTTGCTTGCTGTTTGAATAAAATACCAAGATCTGAAATTCTTAAATGAGAGAGAGTCTTCACATAGCTACATAATTATTTAACTACTCATTGATCTTCACTTATATCTTTTTGGAGTAGTTTGTCATTTACTCGTGTGCTTCACTTATATCCTATGAGTAAATGGTTGAATGATTTGAATGTCATAAATCTGAAATTATATATGTTTCATATGCCTTTCCCATGGGGAGTAATGCCTTCACATATAAGAAGTAGAGGTGGTAAATTTATTGAAGGTTAGCAAACATTGTATTGGTCACTTGAACAATTCATGAAAGAATATTGAAGGAAGAGAGATTTCACATATAAATATACTATCTTGGACATCTTCTATGATTGTGAGCCCCATTAATTATTTTCAAACCTGAGCAAATTAGTTGAAGTTGGACAAGGAAGACAACATAATGAGTTATGCTTGGGTATATTTGTATAGAAGTTATATTGTTATGGATCCTCTAACATGTGGTGCTTGCTATTTAGAATCCTTTGCTAGCCAAAATATCTGTACTAAGCGGGAATACTGCTTGTGCATCCAAATTCCTTGAACCAAGTTTCTTCCATGAGTGTCCACCATATCTACCTATATGCGGTATTTACCTGCCGTTCCAAGTAAATTTGCATGTGCCAAACTCTAAACCTTCAAATAATAATCTGTTTTGTATGCCCGAATCGCTCATGTAGCGACTAGGGGCTGTCAGTATCTTCCATGCTAGGTGGGTTATTCTCACGATGAGTGGACTCCGCTCATCATTCACGAGAAAATGGCTGGTAACTGGGATGCCCAGTCCTATGATCAAAAGATCAAAAACAAATTCGCAAATAATTTAAACAAAACTCCCCCAGGAATGTTGATAGTTGGACGGCACCCGTTGTTTCGGACAAGCCGTGGAGTGTGATGTTGGTGGAGGGGGAGTAAAAACTTTACCTTTCTGCGTGGGAACCGCCTATAATGTATGTAGTATGGAAGATATTGGGAACTCTTGGTCGTTATGTTGACAATGAAAGCATACCTCTCAAAATTATTTTCATCTCTGTTTTTGCTTCGAGCTCTGGCACCTCTGCAAATCCCTGCTTCCCTCTGCGAAGGGCCTATCTTTTACTTTTATGCAAGAGTCAGTAGTATTCCTTCTCATTCCAACCTACTCTTTAGTTGGCAAGCATCATGTGATGGAAAGATCTAAGCATATATGGCCATTCAAATATATTTGAGCATGAATTATTACTGTTGACATTACCCTTGAGGTAAAAGGTTGGGAGGCGAAACATTAAGCCCCTATCTTTCTCTGTGTTCGATGAATACTATTTGTTCTAAAAATATGCTTTGAGTGGTAGCAATCATGGAAGACTAAATGATAGTTGAGTATGTGAAGTTTGCTGAATCAAAGCTCTGACATAGACTCTTCCTGAAAATAAGATGAATTGTAATTGTTTGATGACTAATAACACGGTTTGTTAGTTTTCAAGAAAGTTTATGATCTATACTTTAACATGTGAATAGTTTGTTACTTGATCATGAAAAGTTTTATGAGTTGAGCTACTGTTATGACATATAATGATGCTAGAAAAGGTGATTGAAATTATCATTGATCAAACTTGTGCACCTGCTAGCATTCACACTTCATAAATTCTTTCTTTTATCATTTACCTACTCGAGGACGAGCAGGAATTAAGCTTGGGGATGCTGATACGTCTCCAACGTATCTATAATTTATGAAGTATTCATGCTATTATATTATCCATCTTGGATGTTTAATGGGTTTTACTATGCACTTTTATATTATTTTTGGGACTAACTTATTAACCCAGAGCCCAGTGCCAGTTTCTGTTTTTCTCCTTGTTTCAGTGTTTCGCAGAAAAGGAATATCAAACGGAGTCCAAACGGAATGAAACCTTCGGGAGAGTTATTTTTGGAACGGAAGCAATCCAGGAAGACTTGGAGTGTACGTAAGGGAAGCAACGAGGAAGGCACGAGGCAGGGGGGCGCGCCCACCCCCTTGGGCGCGCCCTCCACCCTCGTGGGCCCCTCGTGGCTCCCCTGACCGACTTCTTTCGCCTATATATATCCATATACCCTAAAACCATCGGGGAGCAGAATAGATCGGGAGTTCCGCCGCCGCAAGCCTCTGTAGCCACCAAAAACCAATCAGGACCCTGTTCCGGCACCCTGCCGGAGGGGGGATCCCTCACCGGTAGCCATCTTCATCATGCCGGCGCTCTCCATGATGAGGAGGGAGTAGTTCACCCTCGGGGCTGAGGGTATGTACCAGTAGCTATGTGTTTGATCTCTCTCTCTCTCTCTCTCGTGTTCTTGAGATGATACGATCTTGATGTATCGCGAGCTTTGCTATTATAGTTGGATTTTATGATGCTTCTCCCCCTCTACTCTCTTGTAATGGATTGAGTTTTCCCTTTGAAGTTATCTTATCGGATTGAGTCTTTAAGGACTTTAGAACACTTGATGTATGTCTTGCCGTGCGTATCTGTGGTGACAATGGGATATCACGTGATCCACTTGATGTATGTTTTGGTGATCAACTTGCGGGTTCCGCCCATGAACCTGTGCATAGGGGTTGGCACACGTTTTCGTCTTGACTCTCCGGTAGAAACTTTGGGGCACTCTTTGAAGTACTTTGTGTTGGTTGAATAGATGAATCTGAGATTGTGTGATGCATATCGTATAATCATACCCACGGATACTTGAGGTGACATTGGAGTATCTAGGTGACATTAGGGTTTTGGTTGATTTGTGTCTTAAGGTGTTATTCTAGTACGAACTCTTGAATAGATCGATCCGAAAGAATAACTTTGAGGTGGTTTCGTACCCTACCATAATCTCTTCGTTTGTTCTCCGCTATTAGTGACTTTGGAGTGACTCTTTGTTGCATGTTGAGGGATAGTTACATGATCCAATTATGTTATTATTGTTGAGAGAACTTGCACTAGTGAAAGTATGAACCCTAGGCCTTGTTTCAACGCATTGCAATACCGTTTACGCTCACTTTTATCTTTAGTTACCTTGCTGTTTTTATATTTTCATATTACAAAAACCTATATCTACCATCCATATTGCACTTGTATCACATCGCTTCGCCGAACTAGTGCACATATACAATTTACCATTGTATTGGGTGTGTTGGGGACACAAGAGACTCTTTGTTATTTGGTTGCAGGGTTGTTTGAGAGAGACCATCTTCAACCTACGCCTCCCACGGATTGATAAACCTTAGGTCATCCACTTGAGGGAAATTTGCTACTGTCCTACAAACCTCTACACTTGGAGGCCCAACAACGTCTACAAGAAGAAGGTTGCGTAGTAGATATCAGTTAGTCCCAAAAATAATATAAAATAGCATAGTAATGCATATAAAACATCCAAATAGATAATATAATAGCATGAAACAATCAAAAATTATAGATACGTTGGAGTCGTATCAGTAGGGTCCGCACGCTTAACGTCCGTTAACGATATAGTGTTATATGAGTTATATGATTTGGTGACCGAATGTTGTTCGGAGTCCTGGATGAGATCACGGACATGACGAGGAGTCTCGAAATGGTCGAGAGGTAAAGATTGATATATAGGACGATGGTATTCGGACACCGGAAGTGTTTCGGAGTGTACCGGGTAGTCATCGGATTACCGGAGGGGGTACCGGACACCCCGGAAGGATAGTGGGCCTATTGGGCCATTAGAGGGGAGCACACCAGCCCACAAGGGGCTGGCGCATCCCCCATGGCAGCTGCCCAAGTGGGGGAAAGGAAAGGGGGGATTCGGCCTCCCCTTCCTTCCCTCTTCCCTCTTTCCTTGCCCCCTCCGACAAATATGGTAAGGGGGGCGCCACTTGGGAGGGACCCCAAGTAGGATTCGGCCTACTTGGGGGCGCCTCCTAGCTGCTCCCTCCTCCCCCACCTATATATATGTGGGAGGGGCGCGCCTAGCACAACTACAACAATTGCTTAGCCGTGTGCGGCGCCCCCTCCACCGTTTACACCCCCGGTCATATTTTCGTAGTGATTAGGCGAAGCCCTGCGGAGATAGCTTCACCATCACCGTCATCACGCAGTCATGCTGCCGGAACTTATCCACTACCTTGCCGTCTTGCTGGATCAAGAAGGCGAAGGACATCACCGGGTTGAACGTGTGCTGAACGCGGAGGTGCGTACGTTCGGTACTTGATCGGTTGGAGCGCGAAGAAGTTCGACTACATCAACCGCGTTACTAAACGCTTCCGCTTACGGTCTACGAGGATACGTAGACACACTCTCCCCTCTCGTTGCTATGCATCGCCTTGATAGATCTTGCGTGTGTGTAGAATTTTTTTTGTTTTCCATGCAACGTTTCCCAACAGAGATCTCACCTACCTCTCCTCTTGCTGGATCAAGGAGGAGGAGACGTCACCTAGCCATATGTTTGCTAAACTCGAAGGTGTCGCACATGCGGTTCTTGGATCGGATTGGATCGCGATGCGAGTATGACTACGCCAACCACGATCTCTAGATCATTAACGCTTTCGCTCTACAAGGGTATGTAGACTCACTCCCCTCTCGTAGCTATGCATCTCCGAGATCGATCTTTGTGTTGGTAGGAAAATTTTTGATTTTCATGTTTCGTTCCCCATCAGGGAAGACTCCTGGCGGCGGTGAGATCACATTTTCTTTCTTCGACAAGAAGAAAAGTGAACACCCTCTAACCAAGGACTCATTGGTAACGACCAATTTTCTAGTAGTGTAGGAAGCATGGACATAGATGGAGGGCAAAGGATATGGTAGATCACAATGTGCTTTACGGAAGCAGTTACACGGAAACAACAATTAGTGAAGATAAATCCATCCTGCATGCAAGCTATAACTACCCAACCCAAGTTTACTCGTACCAACAGCTAACTACGGACAGTCCGATGAATGTTGTGCAGTTATAAGGAAGCACTCAAACTACCCATAGTGAAAGTAATATAAATGGTAACATCACACATATCTAGGCAAATTAGATGATGTGACAAGTAACTAACGAGAAAAAGGAGGCATGTGGGAATACAATATGTTACTTATACTATGGGTAACATCACACAAAGCAAGACAATATGAGTCTACAACCTAATAAATAAAGTGTTGCATAATACCACACATATGTTACTCCTTACTATATAGGTAGTAAATAGACTAGTAAGATATGCATGTTAGAGCATCTTCAACAGTGACCTGCAAATTTGTCCGGCAATTGTCCGCAGACAGGGGGGACCAGACCGTGGACCTGGATGCGGGAGCCGGCCATCCAACGCTGCACACAAATATTTCAAACACTTTTTTCCACAAATCGGATGAAATTCATGCAAACACAACGAATTTCATACAAACCGGACGAAAACATTTACATTTGGGACACTTTTTAACTAAAAAAGGCAAAACTATGTCCATGTCCGGCCGTGTGAAGCTCCACTCCCACGACACGGATACACTACACTAGTCTACGGCCTGCCGCCGTGGATCCCTTGTCTTCCCCATGTCCGGCAGCCCACTAATCAGACTGCCGGGAGCCCCGGAGGTATATTCTTCCCCCGTATCTTCCCTCTGTCCGGTCGCGCCGCTCATCGGAGTGGCAAAGGGGGTGCTTCAGCCGGAGGGGAACGGGGCTTCTCCGCTTCCGTGGAGCCAAAGCGGGAGTCGACGATGGTCTGAGATAAAGAATCGGGCATGTCAACGGTTGTGGGAGCCGAGACGCGCCGGTGGTGGCCTTTCTTGGACCCAAGCGGCGACGGCCTCCCGTGTGCTACTTTTCCCCCATGTTGGCGGCGAATGCGGACGCACTGGCCACCGACTCGTCGATCTCCGCGTAGTTGGCTTCTTTCTCTGCCGGCAGGGCGCGGTTACGCGTGTGTTGACGGCGGATGGCATAGCCGTAGGAACGGGAGGCGTGCTATGACACAGCGTCGTCCACGGCATCCACGATGCTCGTGCCTCCGTGCTCCCCCTGTGTCGGCCTGGAGCAATTCGCCACTCCTTGAGTTGGCTTGTAGCTGGGAGTTGCCAAACCATGTGCCGGCTTGGGGCGACAACTTGCTCCGTCGGGCTAGACGAGGGAGGTGGACCAGCGAGTTGCCTGGCTCGTATCTGGTGGGCTTGGTGGGCCACTCAGCCGGCTTTCATGCCGGTCAACTCCTCTTCCTGCTCGCTGGGTGCCATGGAGATTGTGGAGAAAATGACGCAAGGAGGAGATGAGAGTAAAAATGTGGTGCGATTTTTGCCCCGCGTCTGGCATCGTTTAAATAGCGGGTGGACGAGGGGAGCTTGTCGGACATTGTGTTTAATGCCGACCCGCTCATGAACAGAGATGTGATCGGAGTAGATTCTCGGCTTCCACGCGGGTTTAATGGAGGCATTTCAATGCGGCGAGTAGGCGTGTTCTGCCGGACGTGCAGTGGGCGGCGCTCTCGGCCAGCGTGCCACATAATTGGCGGAGGCAGTGAGAGATGGCGTGCGCCCTGAGCCGACTTCAATATGGAGCGGCCACTCTACAACGGCATGAATGCGGGCAGCTGGCGCCAGACAGGAACGCACGCGGGCGAGGAAGGAGGGGGTTGAACCAGGGTGGTTAGAAGCGGACGTGGGTGTTGTCCGAACGCCCTCAAAGCCGCCCACGTTTGTCTCCGGTTTATGAGAGATTGTACGTTTGGATCGGAACCAATACAGGCCCGCGTTAGATGGCACAACATGTCTAGGCCACACGGTCTGAACCGTTGCGGGTGGTTCGAGGTTTAGCGTTGAAGATGCCCTTACTAGTCTAAATTACTCACCACTATTAGTAGTTTCAATCAGCCAAGTGAATCAGCGAAATTCCCGCGGGCCTAAATAGTTGTAATACGATATCGAACGACTGCCATGCTCTCTATCGATGGCCAACCACGTACTGGTCACGCATGGTCGCCGGTAGCATACGGCGAATTAATACAATTCCCACGTGCTTCCGTGTTAGAGTAGTCATTATGGTATACAACTTCTAGTCCAAGTCAGTTTTGTACCCCTACCCCAAGTCGGTTTGTACCCTCTTATATACTCTTGTATGCCGCACCGAATCATCAATAAGCAACAATTTTATTCAGCTTTCATGGTATCTACCGGTCCCAGGGTTTAGGGTATGGCTCCGCCAACGCCGCCGCCGCCGCCGCCGCCCGGCTACTTCGAGCACCGGGCCGCACTCATCGCCAAGGCTGCCAACGCCGCGGCCGCTTCTCTCTCGGCCCTCACCATAGCTCCACAAAACTACCCTGCACCCATCCTCGCCGCACCAATATCTCTTGCTGACACAATCTCCGACGTCAGCCCCTACATCCCCATAGTTCTTAATCTCGCCGCCCACAACTACTATCATTGCAAACATCTCTTCGATCTCCACCTCGGCCGCTGCAACCTGCGCTCGCATGTCGCCGCCAACTGTCTTCCCCGCCCCGACGATTCGCAATGGTTGAAAGGCGATCTCGCGATCGTCCAGTGGTTCTACACCCGCATCATCATCGAGATCTTCAACATGCTCGATCACGACGGCGCCACCGCTGCCAACATCTGGCACTCCCTCTGTCAGCTCTTCCAAAGCAACACCGACGCTCGGAAAAACGCTCTCCACACCGAGCTTCGCAATATGGTGCAAGGAGATGCCTCGATGAACCTGTTCTGCCAGCGCGTTAAGACCATTGGTGATGAGCTCCGCGAACTCGGCGATACAGTTAGCGACTCACAGCTAATCAATATCGTCGTCGTCGGCCTCAGCGAAGACTTTGACAACCAAGCCTCGTTCATACCGATGATACGGCTCCCTCCTACCTTCGCTGAAGTTCGTTCCTTGCTACAACTCGCGGCGGAAACACAAGCTCGCAAGGACTCTCGCCCCAAGGTCTTTCATGCTGCGGCTCGTCCTCCTCTGTCGTCTACACCAGCGCCGCCTTCCATGCCGGCTCCTGCCGCTGGGCCGTCCGCATCGTCATCTGTTCAACCGCTCCCAGGCTGGCGTCCTAGTCCGAACTACCGCGGCAAAAACCCTATCTACAGGCCGCCGTCGACTCGTTCGGTTCCGCCTACGACATCACCAGCACCGAGTCCTGCACCACCCACCAGTGCTCCATCTGCGGTTGCATGGCGGCCTCCTCATGATCCTTGGACGGGGCTTGTTCAAGCATGGCACATGCCCTGGTCCGCTCCGTCCACCCTCGGTGCTCCGCCGGCATACTCAGATGCCTGGCAACCCGGCCTTCGGCCGCCTACTAGTGCTCCCGGGGTTCTCAACCCCCGACAGCCGGCCACTGCCTATCACGCCGCCCCGACGTATGCTCCTTATGGTCATTACACCACCGACGGCGGCGCCTACTACACACCTCAGCCGGCCCTGCTCCCGACGCCACCCCCACCACAGCCGGCCAATGCCTACTACACTCCCCAGCCAGCCCTACTGCCTTCACCATCGTATCCGCCGGCACTGCTTCCGACGCCACCCTCACCTGCGACGCTGATCTGGGATCAAGCTGCCTTTCTCCAGGCCATGAATAACTTTGCTGCACAAGGAAACTCAGGTACGGATTGGATTTTTGATTCAGGGGCCTCTAGTCATATGTCTGCATCTAGTAATTGGTTATCTTCTTGCACTAAATATCCTTTCCCTTTCATTATCCTTGGAGATGGATCATATATTCCTATATATTGTGTTGGTCAGGCTCAACTTCCCTCTTTCACCAAACCTCTTTTACTTCGCGATGTTCTAGTTGCACCCGCCCTCATTAAAAATCTTATCTTTGTTCGACAATTTACTTGCGACAATCTAGTTTCGACTGAATTTGACCCTTTTGGTTTATCTGTGAAAGATTACCTAACCAAGGCCGAGATCGCTCGCTTCAATAGCTCCGGTGATCTTTATTCTCTTAATGGAGTTCCTGCCGCCACCCCTCCAACATCCATGCTGGCCTCCGTCGATCTCTGGCATCGTCGCCTGGGCCATCCCAACCCCGCCGTCTTAGCTTCTATGCTTAGTGAATTTACCATACCATGTAATAGGGACTCTCATAATTCTGTGTTTTGCGAGTCTTGTCAATTAGGCAAACATGTGCGTCTTCCCTTTAGTTCCTCTAGTTCTTGTAGCACTTATCCCTTTGAATTAATACATTGTGATTTATGGACCTCTCCCATTGCAAGTGTTTCGGGTTTTAAATACTACCTTGTTATCCTAGATGATTTCACCCACTTTGTCTGGACTTTTCCTCTACGCAACAAATCCGAGGTCCATTCTCTTTTCCTTAATTTTCAACGCTATGTGTCTGTTCACTTCTTCCTCCCAATTCGCTTTATCCAATGTGACAATGGTCGCGAGTTTGATAACATTAAAAAGCGTACTTTCTTCTTACAACATGGCATCTCCCTACACCTCCCCTCAAAATGGTAAAGCAGAACGCTCTCTTCGCACCCTCAATGATATAGTTCGCACTCTCCTCATTCAATCATCTATGCCTCCCAAGTTTTGGGCTGAAGCCCTACACATGGCCACCTTCCTTCTAAATATTCGACCTTCTAAAACTAAACCCAACACTACTCCCTATTATTCCCTCTTTCTTTCCCACCCCGACTACTCCGCGGTTCGTGTTTTTGGCTGTCTCTATTTTCCCAATGCCTACGCCACTTCTGCAAATAAATTGTCACCACGCTCTATCCCATGTGCTTTTCTCGGCTTCTCTGACGAGCACAAAGGCTATCGCTGTCTCGACCTTCACACCGGACACGTTCATGTCTCTCGTCATGTCACGTTTGCTGAGCACATTTTTCCTTTCTCACAACGCACTACTACACTATCCAACACCCCTAGCTCCGCAAACACCCCCTCTCCCCGTCCTTTCCAACTATATACTCCCCTACCTGCCGAACACAACTTATCACCACCACCATTAACACCCACCATAGCCAATCCCAACCATACACTCACCCCACCCGAGACGTCCCCAACACCCCTGACCCCTGCTCCCTCCCCAACACCCAGCCCTGCTCCCACTCCACCACCCAGCCCTGCTCCCATTCCACCACCCAGCCCTACTCCTTCGTCCGACTCTTCCGCTGCGCCGGACTCACCAGTACCCACCTTACCCCCTCGTGCTATTCCTACAGCAGCCCCGATTAATGATCATCGCATGTGTACTAGGGCCAAATCAGGATTTCATCAACCCCAAGACCGCCTAAACCTTCATACTTCCGTATCTCTCACTTCTCTTCCAAAGAATTACAAAACTGCTCTACTTGATCCCAATTGGGCCGCTGCCATGCAAGAAGAATATAATGCTTTACTTCAAAACAACACCTGGCAACTTGTTCCTCGTCCTCCCAATACCAATATTGTTTCTGGCAAATGGATTTTTCGCCAAAAGTTCCACTCCGATGGGAGCCTCTCACGATATAAAGCCAGGTGGGTTTGTCGTGGCTTTTCTCAGCAATAAGGAATTGATTACGAAGAAACCTTCTCTCCTGTTGTTAAACCTAGCACCATTCGCACCGTTCTTAGTGTTGCTGTCTCCTTTTCATGGCCCATTCACCAACTTGATGTTAAAAATGCTTTCCTCCATGGTTCCCTTCAAGAAACTGTCTACTGCCAGCAACCTCTGGGTTTTGAAAATCCATCCTTTCCAACTCATGTATGTCTTCTTCAGAAATCTCTCTACGGTCTTAAACAGGCCCCACGAGCTTGGTTTCAACGCTTCTCCTCCTTCATTCAAACAATAGGCTTCACTCCATCTCTCTCCGACACCTCTCTTTTTGTGTATCATCAAACTTCTGACACTGCCTATTTACTTCTCTATGTAGATGATATCATTCTTACCACCTCCTCTCAAAAGTTCTTAGATCATATTGTCTCTCTTCTTAGATCTGAATTTTCTATGACTGACCTAAGACTCCTTCATCATTTCTTAGGCATTGCTGTTGTTCGAGATTTCACCAGCCTTTTTCTTTCCCAACGCCAGTATATTCTTGATCTTCTTAATCGTGCTGGTATGCTTGACTGTCAATCATCTCACACTCCTGTCGATACTAGTTTTAAACTTTCGGCTACCGGTGAACCCTTTTCCGATCCTACTCTCTCTCGTAGCCTAACAGGTGCTCTCCAATATCTCACCATTACTCGTCCTGAAATCTCTTTTGCTGTTCAACAAGCATGTCTCTATATGCATGATCCCCGGGTTCCTCACTATAATCATGTTAAACGCATTCTTCGGTATTTAAAAGGAACTCTCAATCATGGTCTCCACCTCAATAATTCTTCTCCAAACTCGCTTACCGCATACTCTGATGCAGACTGGGCTAGTTGTCTTGACACTCGAAGGTCCACTTCCGGTTTTTGTGTTTTTCTTGGTAACAATTTGATTTCTTGGTCTTCGAAAAGACAGGTTACAGTCTCACGTTCGTCGGCCGAGGCTGAGTATCGTGTTATGGCACATGCCGTTGCAGATACAATCTGGATTCGGCAGTTACTCTCCGAGCTACACAGGCCTATTGAGCAGGCCACTATTGTCTACTGTGACAACATATCAGCAGTCTACATGACCAGCAATCCAGTTCAACATCGACGCACAAAGCATATTGAGATTGATATTCATTTTGTTCGTGAAAAGGTTGCTCTTGGTCAGGTTCGGGTGCTTCATGTTCCCTCTACGGCTCAGTTTGCTGACATTTTCACCAAGGCACTGCCTACTAAGCCGTTTCAAGATATCTATTTCAGTCTCAACGTCGTCGAGCCTGCCGTTGATACTGCGGGGGATGTTAGAGTAGTCATTATGGTATACGACTTTTAGTCCAAGTCAGTTTTGTACCCCTACCCCAAGTCGGTTTGTACCCTCTTATATACTCTTGTATGCCGCACCGAATCATCAATAAGCAACAGTTTTATTCAGCTTTCACCCCGGGCTGGAATATGATCCGATTCGATACTCGCATGGAAATGGTTGTTTACGCAGCTGGCTTTTTTAGCGCACATCTGAGACCACGTCGACATATCGATGTTGATTTCATAGCTGGTGTGATTTTGAGTTAAAGTGGGCCACTAGGACAAGTTTAACGTATCAAATCAGCATTTCGTGGGTAAGAGGACTAAAGTGAGACAGCCGTGCAAGTACAAGCCGTACATATAATTAGCTCCTGAAATATCGACGAGATAGGAGATCTCTGATCTCCTCCGTAGTCTAGTACAGTATTCCTTTTTTTTTGCCACATGTGTCATGTGGTAATATAGTATCACCTTTGATTACACTCAACTGCACGATATCTTACAGCTTCTTTTTAAATTCCGGCTATGCCATATGACTTTTTTTAAGACTAAAAACCCTCCAATCCATTCATTTTTAATCATGGCAGTACAACGAATACCAGAAATAATAAAAATAACATCCAGATCCGTAGACCACCTAGCAAGACTATAAACACTGTAGCGAGTCGAAGGCGTGTCACCGTCATTGTCCCTCGCTCGCTGAAGTCGGACAAAACTTATTGTAGTAGACAGTTGGAAAGTCATCGTGCTAAGATCCCATAAGACCAGTGTACGAGATGCCGCTGTTGAAGAAATCAGCTTTATCAGCATTTCGTGTTGTTCTATCTTTGTAGAAAATATGCTTCAATTTTGTGTTCGATTGGAACCATTGCTCGTTCTTTCATCGGCACGTCCGAGCACTTTATTTCCCGAAATCAGCTTTATAATAACCACTATTAACGTTTCTTAACAACGGTTCGCTGATGTAGGTTCTTAACTATATATAACTATATAGATGAAAAGAGGGACACAATGTTTTTTAAGGAAACGTGGCTATAGCCTCAAGCAAGTGATAACTTTACCAATGCATATGGCCACGTGTTTTGCTTGATGTCATCCCGCCAGAAGACGTTGACAATACCTGACCCGTAGCCATACATTTCTTATTTGTTTTTTTAGACAACCCGTAGCCATACATGGCTGGCCGGGTCAGGTCTCAGAGCATCTCCAACCGCGCCCCCAACAAAGCCTTTCAAGCCATTTTTTTATCGCCAGCGCCGAAAATCGGCCCAGTCGCGCCTCCAGTAGTCCACTTTTCGCCGGTTAGGGCCGAATTTGGCGCCGGCGGACCCAGGCCAAACCCGGCGCGCTGGGGGCGCCGAGGGAAACAGTTTTGGCGCGGAAGCCTAGCGGGCCCGCCGAGTCTGCGACTGGGCGCGTTCGCCGTCCTCCTCGCCTCGATTTCCCGCGGAGAATCAATGCGAAGGTTGCCGCGCTGCCGCGGCGGTCAGCCTTTCATTGATGCCTCACGGGCGGCGCAGTGAAGGCGGGGCGACGCGCGTCCCGCCTGCTCCCGCCACGCGTACACACGGTAGCCGCCCTCTCGCCGCCCACGCATGGCTATAACAGCCGCCCCTTCCCCGCCGGTGAGCACACACCCCATCGCCAGAACCCTCTACCCCTCTTGACCTCTCGTCGCCGACGCGTGTCTCTCCTCTCTCCCCTCGACGACGAGCATGGCCGAGCGCTACCAAGGCGATGGTGCAGCGGCCAACGACTTCGGCCGCCGCCACCTGCGCGAGGACGAGGCACACCTCCTCTATGAGGCCGACTACCTGGCGCTGCCGGACATGCGGGTGCCGGGCTCCTGGAGGCTCAGCGCCGACGGCGTCCCAGTGCCTCCAGTGCCCACTGGAGCTGATCGGCGCGCCAAAATCACGCGCATCCGGTCCTCGCTGCCGAAGCAGCGCGGAACCAGCCGAGGTACGCCCCCGACGGCAACGCGATGTGGACGGCGTACTTCGACCGACGCCACGAGGAGCAGATCACCTCCACCAATGGCGTCGAGCCCCGTGGCCGCCACAACTCCGACGGGCGGCGCCAATGGTGGGGCGTCGCTGGCCGCACCCTCGAGGTCGTCCTCGAGTACATCGAGGCCAGCAACATGCCGCGCCTGGAGTACACGGCGCCCCCTTCCTTCTCTCGCCGTTGCGGCAGCTCTTGGACGCCGCGGCGACAGCTCCCGGACGCCGCGGCGAATGGAGACGGCGTCCTCCTCGTCGTCGGGCTCCCTCTCCTCTAGATCTCCGGCGCTCCGCTCCGTCAAACCGGAGCCACAGGAGATGTCGCTCAGGCGCCGCACCCGCGGCGACGCCCTCGTCATCAACGATGGCGGCCGTGGCCCCTCTTCTCCCTCTGCCCGCCTCGTCAGGCCAAAGACCGAGCCGGGGCTGCTCCTTGTGAAGAAGGAGCACAAGGCCATGGCCGCCGCTGACGAGACCGCCCTAAAATGGGCGTGGGAGGACTACGTCCGCAAGGAGATGGCGCGCCAGCGCCGTGCCCTCGAAGAGATCGTGGCTCGGCTCCGTGGACGCGAGGAGGGCATCGTCGTCATCCTAGACGACAGCGACGAGGAGGCGCCCGGGCTGTCCAACCCCCCATGCATCAGCGGCGCTGGTCAGGGGTGTAGCAGAGATGGCGGCGGCACGTAGGACGGCGGCGACGACGATGGTGACAACAACGACGACGGCGGCGGCGACTATACCAAGATGTACAGGCTGCTCGGCATGTAGAAGGCGGGCGGCGGCGCGTTTCTACTAGTAGTGTTTAGTTTTAGTATTTAGTTGTTTTTAATTTATGTTTTCAGTTTTTTTACAAATATCAATGAAATCGCCTAGTTTAGCCGAATTTGTGTTGCGTTTGGCCGAATTTCGGCCGAGTTTAGTTTTCAAAAAACGACGTCTGGGGCGGCCTTGGGCGGCGTTTGGGAAACCGCCCGCCCCCACATCGATTGTTCCGCCGACTCGCCCCTAGTCGCCGCTATTTCAAGCCCCTGGGGGACGAACGATTGGAGATGCTCTCATTTTGCACTCCGGTGAGAAGGCCGAATCAGGAATCTTGGACCAACCGGGGAAGAGATTGAACTGCTCCTTTTTGTATATACTAGCAGAAAGGTTTCTGTGTTGCAACGGGAGGAAAAAAAATTATAATCTTCAATGGCCATGATCATATTTTGTTGCATCATCGAGATACACCATCACTCTTAATTTCGTGAAATAATGAACATTTTTTAACTCGTGAACATATTCAAAATTAGGAATATTTTTCAAATTCATGAACATTTTACAAATTTTCAAACATTTTCTATAATCAAAAATACTTTTTGAATTCATGAACATTTATACTATTTGCAAACATTCATCTTACCACCCCAAAGCCACAAAGTGGACAGGGGCTGTCTTCTCTATATAACATGTACAATGTAATGTTTGAGAGGTAATATATCACAGTGGGAGCCTCTCCCACTGTCACAGGTTTAAAAAAAACATTTAAAAAAATTCCGAACATTCCTTTTTCACAATTTTCTTGAATCGGCGGACATTTTCTAGAATTGGTGAACATTGTTTTCAAATTGGTTGAACAAATTTTGAAATTCACAAACACTTTCTTATTTAACGAACATTTTTTTATTTCATGAACATTTTTTGAAATGCATGATAATTTTTTGAATCAGCGCAAAATTTGTGAATGAATAAACTATTTTGTAAGTCAAGAGCAGTTTTGAATATTTAGGATATTTTTAAATTCATGAATATTTTATGATTTCACGAACATTTGTTTTTAAAATTACGAACATTTTATGAATAAGCAAACACTTTTTGCTGAAATCGCAAACATTTTTTGAATACACATACATTTTATTATTTATTAAATATTTTATAAAAAAAGTGTTGTTTTTAAAAATTTTAAAACTTGTTTGAATAACCAAATTATTTAACATAGAAAAACGAAAGATGAAAAAAAATAAACTTTGAAATTTAAAAACTGACCGCTAGGACATTTGCCAGCACAAACAGGCGCGTTGCGATTCTTCCAGCGCACAGAGCATAGTATAGGAGGTCCCTACTGTATAGGCCGGCCCAGACGGAGGATTCCCCTTTGTAAAATTTTTTTATCAATTATAGGTGACATCGGTGGGTAATATTTTGCAACTTTAGGGGCAATTTCCGTGCCAAACCTCAATATTCCCTTTATTATTAGGTATAGAAACGGATATTAACCACTGATGCTGCCTATAAGTGATAAAAAAATGTTTCACACAAGGGATTCCCCCGCCTGCGCTGGCCCTTATAGTAGGGACCTCCTATACTGCGCTCTCCGTGAGGAGAGAAGACACAGCGCGCCCGTTTAGCCTGGTCAATGTGCGGGTGGCCTGTTTTTTAATTTTTAATTTTTAATTTTTCTTATCCATTTTCGTTGTTCTCTAGTTTAATTGGACTTGAAATACTTCCAAAAATTGAATAAAGAGAAAATTATGAAATGTAATATTTAAGAAATGATAAAATATTTGTTGATTCAGAAATGTTCGTGATTTTATGAAAAAAGGTTTGCTTGTTCAAAAAATGTTCGAAATTTTGAAAACAAATGTTTGGGTAATCGAAAAATGTTCATAATTTTTAAGAGTTAGTGTATTAAAAAATGTTAATGAAATTGAACAAAATTTTACCAATTCAAAAAAGTTCATGAATGGAAACATATCCTAAAAATTCAAGAACTGTTTGTGACTTATAAAATAGTTTATTCATTCATTAAATGTTCACTGATCAAGAAATGATCTTGCATTTCAAAAAATGTTCATTATGAAAAAAGGTTCGTGAATTTCGTAAATTATTCCACCAGTTTCCAAAGCAATGTTCGACCATTTTAGAAATGTTCGCCAATTCAATAAAATTGTTAAAAATAATGTTCACAATTTTTAAAAAATGTTCGGAAATAGTATAAAATGTTCATGAATTCAAAATGTTCTTGATTTTAGAAAATGTTTGAAAATTTATATAAGTGTTCATGAATTAAAACAATATTCAAGAGTTTAAAAAAATGTTCATGATTTCACGAAATTCAGAGTGATTTTTGTATCTCGGTAATGCAGCAAAATGTGATCATGGCCATTGAAGATTATGATTTATTTTTCTTCTATCGCAACGCACGGGCTTTTTTGCTAGTAGTATCGAAAGAAGCAACACGTACATACACCGTCCCCTGTCCGCACGTAAAAATTGTTTGTTTTAGTTGCTGAAAAGAGAGGGCCAGCCAGTGAGGGAGGCAAGTCGAGATAAAGATGACTAAAGAAACGGAGCAGTTGATATCAAGCACATGCTGCTTTGTTTGGCAGGAGTGTCGGGTATGTATATTATACTGCTTTTATCCCACGGTATAAGACATTTTTATAAGCTAGCATATCTTGCAAAAACGCCTTACATTATGAGGTGAAAGGAGTAGCTATGTTCACAGGGATAAGAAATCGCGTGTGTGCATTCATAAGAACATGTTTTTTTTTATAAGAGCATGGTTAATAGTATATCCAACTGCTGAAAATGCCGAACGGTGGACGAGCCGTCTGCGGACCAGATCGGCGCCGTTCGTTATCCTTATCGATCAGATCGCACCCGGTATTTGTGCGCGCTGTCCCCCGTAGAGCCTCAACACTGCTGGTACCCTGGCACCCATCACTAGCTTTTTATCAAATGGCCGTACTGTGCGACGTGACGCGACCGTGTGACCAAGAAAAAAGTCCATTTTAAACCCTAAACTTGTAGAGCTTTGACGAATCAAACTGTCAAGTCAAAATCTCGGTTATTTCAACCCTGAATTATATAATTCTGGTCTAAATCAAACCCTGGAATCGTTTGCTAGACAGGGATTGCAAAGAATGGCCGGGATTGGTGGCGGATTTCTATTTGCCGACCGTAGGAAGCAAACAGCAGTGGCTACGCCACGCAGCTCCCGCGGGTGGGCCGGCCAATTTCGCGGCAGCGCATGTTGCTTGTTCACTGCTTTGTTTTCTCGTTCGTTTCTGCTGTTGACTTTTTGTTTTATTATATCTTTTTGGTATTTTCCTGGTTTTTTCATGTTCTTTCTGTCTTCTTCTTTCTGGTTCTTTCGTGTTCTTTCTGGCTTTATCTTTCTTTTCTTTTTTCCTTTTCCTTTTTTTCCATTAATAAATTACAAGGAAATGTTTCATCGTGTATTTTTTAATCATTAACAATACTTAATACGATGAACAAGCTGTGTTTCTTCTGTTTATTTTTACTTCTCTTCCATTTTGTGTATTATACAAAAGTTTATCATGTATTAAGAAAATGTTCCTCGTATATTTAAGAAAATGTTCGTATATTAAAAAATGTTCATTTATGTACTTAAAAGCGTATATTAAAAAATGTTCAATATGTATTTTCAAAATTTTCAATATACATCACAGTTTCAAATTGTTTAGCGTACATCACTGTAGTGTTTGTTATGTATTTACAAATTGTTTAGCATATATCACAATAAATGTTCAATGTGTATATATGAAATTTTCATTGTGTATAAAAAATTGTTCAATGTATATTAAAAGGTCCACGAGTTTTGTAAGAAGATTCATGAATTTGAAACAAACGCATTGAAAAAAGGTTCACACATTAGATAAAAAAGCTGCGCGCATTTTTTTAGCAGTGCAACAGAAAAAAAATGGGGCGGCCCAGCGCGGAGGACAGGTACGTGGATTTGACACGGATGTGAAAAAATCCATGAGTTCTGTAAAAAGGTTCGCGAATTTGAAAAATAAAACGAATTGAAAAAAGTTTCACGCGTTCAAACAATTGTCAGATTTTCAAACATTACTCTCTTTTCAAAAAAGAATTGCAGGAAAAGATACAAAAAAAACTCCCTGATTCTGCGTTTAGCTTTTTCTTAAACTTGCGCACTCCAATTTAGTAACACAGGCTTGTTAGGTTTACTGGTTTAGTAACTCTACTTGTGATCTTCAGGTCCGTTGTTCGAATCGTAGGACTTGCTTTTTTATCTTTTTCGACAATCAAATTGTTACGCTACATTTTTATTTTTTGAGAAAAAATTGTTACGCTAGTACGGACGCGGTCGTGCACCATGGGCCGGCCCAGCCAGGTGTCACTGCCTGCGTCGGAGGAAAAAAAAGACAATATTTTTGCAGACAAAAGAAATGGGCTGGCCCAGCGCAGCCCTGGCCCACCAGCCAGACAAATCCCGGTTGACATTTGTCAGGGTTTGATTTAGACCGGGATTACATAGTTCAGGGTGCTATCGACAGGGATTTCGACTTGAGGGTTCATTTTGCCCAAGCTCTACAAGCTTAGGGTTTAAAATGGACTTTTTCCTGTGACCAACGATAGTTCGAAGTGACGCAACGGTGTACCAGATTCACTCCCCCACTCACGTAACCACATTGAATAATAATCCGCCATTTAAGACCAGGTAAAACTTGAAATATGTTTTTTTAATCATTTGAAAAAGGGGATCGAATGCATTTACTTGAGCATAACCCTAAACATGACATTAAACCTTACCCTAACAAAACCCTAAATGATAGTTCTTAGTACCCAAACAATGCTAGTCACACAATACATTGTCAAAACACAAACATTACCCTAAATGCATCATATACATTGATTTCACCACAACAAAACCATGAACTAGGGTTTGCAACAAAATGAGCAAAATACATGATTTCAACAGAACCAAATGAAGGGGGGGTGGGAGAGGTACCTTGGGTGATCTCAAGCAATAGAGGGGGATCTAGTGGGTGCCTTGGTGGGGGAGAAGAGGGGGAGAGAGCTTCAGCTCGAAAGAGGGAGAATGGGAATGGGGGTGAATGAGTGGGTGGGGGAGCACAGCCCCACCACTCACAACCTTATCCAGGACCCTACCGCCAGGGTCCCCGGCAGTAGGATGTTAGAGCCTACCGCCAGAGGTTTTGGCGGTAGGTACCGAAGCCACGTCAGCGGCCGTTAACGGCCAAACGACCGTCAAGGGCACCTACCGCCGGGGAGAGCGGCGGTAGCCTATGTAACGCTACTGCCATGGAAGACGGCGGTAGCCAAAAGGATCAAATCCCGAAAAAATTCCAGACCAAGGTCAGATCATGCTAAAGTACGCGAAAAGGATCAAAACACAAAATTTAGCCGCGCCAACCCTGTACACCTACTGCCCCTAGTGTCTATTCCTAAGAAACGAGCAGGGGGACAAGGAACTGACAAGTGCGAATCTCAAAAATTTCTGGATGGACGGGATAAAGTCCACCGAAGCGGTCGTCCACCATTAGTTCGCACAGGCTCAGTGTTTAGTGTTTTATAATCTCTTGTAGGGAGTGCTACAGCAGGGGGGAAATTCGCACAGGGAACGTATCATGTGCACCGGGGCAATTGGTGCTACCGGTGCACCGGATTCCGTTGCACACTCAATAATGTTCGAAAAAACCCCGACAAAAATTTAGTGCATTGACACAACATCAATGTAAGTTGTCACAGAAATTCAAATCAAAATTCGAAACATTGCTCGAGATATAAAAATGACAAATTTGACATCAATGTGCTAATGGGCCAAAACTAAAGCCCAACTTGTGTTATGTACTATTCAGTGTCAAATTTGTTATTTTTGTATCTCGAGCAATGTTTCAAATTTTGATTTGAATTTTTGTGACAACATACATTGACGTTGTGTCAATGCACTTGTTTACAGATTTTTTTGAACATTTTTGAGTGTGCAACATGGGGCCGGTGCACCGGTAGTACCAATTGCCCCGGTGCACCAGATACATTCCCAATTCGCACAAGCCGTCGTTCAGTGTTTTATCATCTCTTGTAGCAGCTGTTATATTTTTTTACAGAGAGTACATCGCAAATGACTGTTTATCCGAGCATTTGCCTCCGGCGTTAATTGTTTAGATCATATCATATCAATTAACGGCAGAGGCAAACATGATCTTAACAATTACCTCTGCCTTGGACGATACACCAAAGGATGCATGAACCTGTTATTTGAAACTTGTGGGGCCAGGAGTGAAACTCAAGTAGGAGGAACTTAAAAGCCTCTCCCAAAATGGGAAGAGCTTACACATCTTAGCCATGTGAAAAATGCAAGGAAATTCGCCTCGCAAAACGACTCGGCTCCTCTGAGTTTCTTTTGCCGTGATGTCAAATGCTAAATCATATATGTTCATATATCAGTTAGGATGAGTGAAATAGAGATGTGAACAAAAGGGGCAGCACCAAGGTTGGAAATCATTCTGTATTACTACCTTACAGCATATCCCCACCCGTATGCAGTAACCTAGCACGAGAAGTATGCAAGCAAAAGGGACAGCACCAAGGTTGGAAATTTTCTTCTCCCGGAATCCTTCCGATTTACAATGCCGAAACTCGAAGAACGGAAGAAAAAAACAAACATGGGATCCATACATCATACGGCGGATCGAGCCAGTCATCTCATGTAACAGCGATTTAAATTGCATCTTAGGTCGGTTGAATCGAGAACATTACAACTCATATGTGGCTACTTCCTGAACAATCCTGAACTCTGGAGCGCCTTGCAGTAGTCCGAGGCGACGGGAGATCTCTTCATCATGTCCCATATCTTGGCCGAGCTCCTCAGCCAGTCGCGCTCTGTGAGGTTCTTGGAGAACGGCCTCAACGGCCTTGACAGGACCTGCAACGACAGCAATGTACCCAACAGACTGACTTAACGGGGCCGTTAATAAATGCTTGAGTAAATAAACAAGATAGTATAAGCTAAGAACAGGCTGCGTATCTGACAGCGAACTTTTTTTTCATTTTAAATGGTTTCAATACTGGAGTATATAAATTTATAGGACGCCGATAACGCCCACATGTGTGGGTGTTAAGGGATCTAGCCACACGTTTTGTGTGGTGTTTAAGAGGACCAGCCCACATGCCTACGTGTGGGCAAAACAAGTAATGCTCATACGTCTTTTTTTTCCTCACGGTCCCTCTCACACGCTTACGTGTGGGCAAAATAGATAATGCCCACACGCCCGTACGTCAGGCCTCCTACCTCATGGTCCCGCACACCCCGCATGACAGTCATGACGCGCCCCGCAATTGCCATGGTCCGGACCCTCTTCCATGTTCGTTTAACTGCAGTTACTATGTCGCTGAATTACAGTTGCCATGTCGGACAACTACAGTTGCCATGGTTGCTCAACTGCAGTTGCCATCTCAGGTCAAGTGCCAAATGCCATTTTTGGACAACTGCAGCTGTTGCCATGTATAGTCTGGTTTATTATAGTTGCCATGATTTGGAAACTTTAGGGGTTGCCACCTACTAACACTAGGCAGTTGCCATGTATGGTCTAGTTTACTACTGTTGCCATGATTTGAAAACTTTAGGAGTTGCCACCTACTAACATTAGGCAGTTGCCGTGTAGCGCTACAAAGAGACATGGCAAAATAACATGGTCGGGTAACGAGAGAGTTGCCATCTGCTTACAAGCACACTAGGGCAGTTGCCATGTACCCTGCAAAACACATGGCAACTGACATGTTCGGGTAAAAGAGAGAGTTGCCATCTGCTTACAAGCACACTAGGGCAGTTGCCATGTACCCTGCAAAACACATGACAACTCGCAGCTTTGGGTGTGGGAGAGGAGACGGGCGTGTGGGCGAACTGATAAATGCCCACACACCAGCCCTTGTGCGTGAGTGAAAACTGACGTGTGGGCGAACTGCTAAACGCCCACACACCGGTCCCTCCGTGTGGTGAAACGGACGTGTGGGCGACCGGATGAATGCCTACACACCAGCCCAGTCCTACGTGGCACCACAAACATGCCAAGGTTCGTGCAACCACAAACGGATATGGATCCACGCGTCTGAGCGAGATGCAAATGCCCACACGTGTGGGCGTTAGTGTTTCCGAATTTATATGTAATTTCAACTCGGACTAGAAAAGATACCTGATCACGAAGCTTTCCTAGCATGGATGAGTATGTCCCATACTCAAACTTTGTCGAGTTATCATGTGATCTTAATGGAAGAAGGAATACGTCCTGCTGGCTGGAGCTCAAGTCTTCAACTTTCGTGCTTGTAGCAACCGAGGAATCGGTAACTTCAGGTGTCGCACTAGAGCTGCCAATCTTAAATG
Organism: Triticum aestivum; assembly: GCF_018294505.1. Classification (NCBI taxonomy): domain Eukaryota; kingdom Viridiplantae; phylum Streptophyta; class Magnoliopsida; order Poales; family Poaceae; genus Triticum; species Triticum aestivum. The sequence continues at coordinate 20,457,171 of NC_057814.1, read as the reverse complement.
AGGACGACTCAAAGTGTTTTTCAAGAGTATCCCGTAGAAGCATGAGCTTTGAAGGAGAAAAGTCATGTTCCCTCAATCTGTTCAATTAGAAAATACCGCCGATCAAATTACTAAGATTAAACGGGTAGAGGGATGACTCAAGTCTGGAAGTGGTGACCCTCTCCCCCCCAGTGATTGTTCAAAAAAAAAAGTCTGGAAGTGGTATTGCTCATATGATCGTGTTGCAGCAATATCTTTTTTTACCAACAGGAAATTCAAAAGATCTATTCAGAGAAATATAAATGAGTATCTGATAACAGAAAAAAAAAACACTCTCAAGGCAAGTAGAACAGTTCATAATGCCCACCTAGCATGCACAAAACAGAGATCGGCCATGTAATCTTCACTGCCTGATTGGTTATCATTCTTATTTTCCTTGTCTGGTGTAGATGATGTTAACAATGATGGGTCAGGTATGTTATGCTTCAACAAATCAACCTGTAAAAATACATTACAACACCCCTTTCAGCATTGCACAATATTGCCAAATATCACTTCTAGCTTAGGGTCATCAGTCAACATGTTTTAATTACATGAGCAAAGAGTAACCGCAGAAGTTTTCATCAGTAGAAAATAATACTAGAATGATTCCACTCTCCAAATATTCTCTTTTACCGCTCGGGTTTGCGGTCTCTATTCGGCCGCAACCAATTTCAACCTTCAAAACGTGTTTTTCTCGGCCCTTATCCATGGTTTAAGGGTCACAGCTTTAAGGGGTCCGCTAGAGATGCTCTAAGGATTTTAATTGTTGACGCAGGGCCGGTGGAGCCGTCCACTTGCCAAGTTCTTTTCTATCATGGACGACGTGCACATAGTGCCAAGCTGGCTGAAGGAGTTGATAGATCAGATCCCGGCAAGACTCGCACATACTTAATGTTGGTTACCCTTGCCTTGATTGATTCCAACACTGGCAAGGTTGCACACATAGAGGAAGACTCGATGGATTCTTGCCTGCTAGAAACGAACAAAAGCAAACACGCAGGTGATGCCGATTTCGTTGCAATGGATGCGTGTCGCTTGAAGCATCGGTGGGAAAACAATATGTATATAGTGATTTTACCACATAGATATTTTGGTAGCTCCACTCCATAGTTCATTCGTGATGTTGAAAACCTGAAACAAAAAGAGAAATAACGATCTCCTTCATAAATATCAACAAAAGGAGAATGGGTTATTTGGGCGACCAATCAAAATTCTTAAAAGTTCAATACATCAGTTTGCAGCAAATGTTTACCTGCAAAGCAGTTCTTTCTCTGAGTCGCATGTAAATAGATCATCATATTAGAATGGAGAAACATGGTGTATGTGTGGCATATAGCACTATCAGATTCGTAATAAGACACTGAACTATAAAAAAAAAAAGTCCCTGCAATGGTAGGTAGCACGCACGCAGCTTCCCACCGTTCCCATCCCCAGCATCATCTCTACCTGCACCCTCAACTCATGGAATGAGTTCCCAAATTGCATCCACGGCCAAAAGCGAGTGCAGCAATCACTTTACCATGTAAACAGAGGAAACAAACATCATAGATCGACTGAGTAGCATCAAGATCACATCAGGGGCAGCACGCAGAAGATCAAATAAGGCTCCCCTGCTCCCCGCTAGGCTCCCGCTCCCCCCCCCCCCCCCCCCGCCGCCTCCCGCCCGGCGCGGCGTCCCTCTCCCCCGCTCCCGCTCCCCCGTTCACGCCGCCGCCCAGCGCGAGCGCGGGCTCCCCGCCCCGCCCCTCCCCCCTTTCCCCTCCTCCTCGTCCCGCCGCCTCCGCCGTCTCCCCGGGAGGCGGCCGGGGCGGCGCGCGACCCCCTCCCTCCTCGTCCACCCTTCCTTCGTTCCTCCCCCCCGCCGCCGCCGGCGGGCGCCCCCGGATCTGGCTGGGTGGGGTCGGCGGCGGCGGGTCGTTCCTTCCCCGCGCGCGCTCCTCCTTCCCGGGGTGGGGGGAGGCGGCGGTGCTGCTCGGCCGGTGGTGGTCCGACGTCCTGGTGTGGAGGCCGGCGGCGCTCGCCGGGGTGGTGCCGCCGCTTGGCGGCAGGGCGGTCCGGTGGTGCTGGTCAGCCGGCGGCATGTCCCCGGCCCATATCTGGGCCCGTAGGGTCCCTTCTGGGTCCTTGCGGGCGACCGCGACGCCTTCTGTATGGGGAGGCAGGGGATCGGCTTGGACTGGGACAGTGGTGCCGACGGCGTGCCAGCTGCTGCGCGGAGGCGGGAGCTGTCCGGGCCTTTGAGGGCCCGACCAGGCCTTTGGGGCCACGGGCCCGGTAGGCTCCTGCTATGGCGTCCGGTCGGCTACCGTCGTGGACGGTGGAGGTGGGGCCCTCCCGTATGCCGACGGTGCTGCTGCACTAGTCCCGGCTCCTCTTCTTCGTTGTGCAGACCATCTTCGCGGTGCTGTGGTGAGACAGTGTGGGAAGCTTCGTGTCCGTGTTGGCGCTGGGTGGTGGTTAGTTTGGTGGCGAGCTCCGAAGTGTCTGAGGTAGAGGCTGGGATCGGGAGAAATCCCTGTTGGCTTGGCCAACACCGACGCGGTGGCGCTTGAGGGTGCCGCCAGACCTTCCTGGAGGGCGTCGGGGCTACCCTTCCTCTCTCCTCGCCGCGTACCGGGGGAAACCCTTGGCAGCAGCGTCGTCATCGTCGCGTTCCTTCTTGGAGGTGTTGATTGGTACCGGCGCTTCGGAGTCTCGGAGCTTGGTGGGTGATCTCCGGTGGACACAGCGGTCAAGAGGCTTAGTCGTTTTTGTCGATCCGCCGTTATCGGCATTTGTTTCTTTTTTTTTCTTTTTTTTGGGCGTGCTTGTGCTGCTTCCGCCCCAGCACCTATCGTTGGTTGTATCGAATGGTTGCTTTGTAATACAAAGCGGGGGAAACCCTTTTTCTTAGATCACATTAGGACAAGGAGAGCCCGTGTTAGGACCCTGATAGTCAGCCCGTACTACGTACCTGTAAGGAACCGAGTACTCGTCAGCGTCGACCACATCCGGATCTGGTATACACCACTCTATCCATGCCACTGGTGTGGAAGGCGGCGAGGACGCGCTTGGCCCCTCGGTCGTGAGGGCATGGAGCGATAGGAAGGACGGGTCGCCCCGGCAGCGATGGTAGGGTCCAAACTGAAGATGGTCGCAAGGCAATGAATCAGGACGACAGCGACAGGGCGTCGGCGGCGTGCTCGCCGCGAGTCTGAGTGGACAGGTCGCTCGCGATGGGGCAGGCGTCCGTGGGGATCCGCAGCGGCGGCGGCTGCGTCCCTGGTGATCCTGAAAAGATCGAGGCCGGTGGTGAGGAGTGGCGGATTTTTTTTCTTTTGTGATTATTTGTAAGGAGAGATGGAAAAAAACCAGATGAAGGCGAGGAGGTGATGCGAAAAAAAAACAGACAAAGGTGGGAGTTGAGACGAAAAAAAAGATGGAACAGAAGCTACCAAATTCCTCTTTAGGAGTAGAGATACAGTCTAACTTGAGAATACCGCTTCAATATGATCCTCAAACTTGGCAGAAAACTGTCTCAGAATTTTTTTTAATTACAAAAAAACTAATATTAGAAATGTTGGTTCCACATGTTAGGAAGCAAACTAATACCAATATGGAGGATGGAACCTAAGCTCTCCAGATCGCGGGACGATCAGTCCACACATGCTAACCACCAGTTGATGTGCTGCTTGGCCTAAGGGCATCTCCAAAGTTGACCCGCAAATGTCTCTGTATATGTCTCTTTGTATGTCTGGACGTAGTCCACGAACAAGATGCTGGAGGGAGCCATTCATAAATTAATCCGGTTGAGAGGAAAGATAGTAGAGGGAGACCATGCATGTGATGGGATTTGTGGTGTGGTGTCTGGTTGGGAGAAGAGAAGAGGTGGACCATGAATGTGAAGAGAGAGAAAAGAGAGGAAGACCACACGGAGGATTTTGGTTGGTCACATGGATGTCCGGACTCCGGTATAACTCCCTATGTTTGTCTCGGATTTGCCGGAAAACGGAAGTCCGAACCACTTCGTGGACCGATAAAGATCCCCATTGAATTACAAAAGTGAATAGAAGTGACATATACCGGAGTTTTGAGGGTATCCTTTGAAGAAGCCCTAAGTTGTTGAGCTAGAGCTTATATATTGTGTTCCTATGTACCTCTTCAAGCTTATTTATATATATTTTTATACATGGCGCAACTATAGGCCCGCATAATTTTCATTTTTTTTCAAGTTCATGTTTTTCATATATTTTTTGCATTTGACAAAAAAAGTTCATGTTTTTCGTATTTTTTGCATTTAAATGTTTGACGTTTTCTGAAAAACTATAAACATGTTTTGGAAACGATTTCACGTGTATTTAAAATTTTCAAACGTGTTTTTGTAAAATACCCGTCATGCATTCAAAAATAGTTCATGAATCAAAAAATATTGTGAAAATAATTATTGCGTTTCTAAAACCATGTTTAACATGTTTGATTACATTTCTATAATTTATTATTATGACATAATAAATTTTAATAGATGTTGAACAGTTTTCTAAATACAACACTGTCATTTTTTAGTATGACAAAACTCACATTTCTAACTTTAGGTTTTTTATGTAATTAAATAAAATTGGAGGCCGTTTTCAAAAAAATAATTGCACCGTACAAAAAATGTATGTGGGATGTATCGCAGGACTAGTTCGTCAAGTTTAAGGACCATATTGAAGCGATATTCTCAAGTTCTCGGACCTTACCGAAGCAGTTTCTTAGTTTGAGGACGATTGTGGACATTGCCACCAAGTTGAAGGACCATACATGCATTTTACTCCTCTTTTTAGGTAAAGATGGATGAAGCCGCACTGCCCAGATCTCGAGGCACCGACCACGTGATGCAGCAGGCTTAAACTACACGATTAGGTAAACCAAAGCTTAACTGCGCAGCAGCCAATGCGAGTCCACTTGCAAAGACTAAAAGGAAAGCTTTTCAAGGAGGAAAGAGAGAATGGAAAAAGCTCTATGGACGTACTCGACCGACCATTAGTGTTGTCTGAAGCATCTTCGGTCGTAGTTATCTCTCCATCGCCGGTGACGGACAAAAAGAAAGCCAAGCGCGTGCTGGGGCGTCACGCGCGGGAGTGCAAAAAAGATGCTGCTCCGCGGCACGGTCACCCGTGCAAGCGTTCTCTCGTTGTTAAGTATGCTGTATGCTGATGTATCCTCCCCGTTAAGGAGCCATCTAGGTAGCTGCTCCTGTAAACTGTGAGCTTCTTCATCCTCCTGCTTCGGCCGTCCTCACCCAGTCAATCTGCAGGTTAGCCCGGCCAGAATGTGTGCAAACTCTTTCTCGTGGCTGCTAATACCAAGTATGGGACGTCACCACTGATCTTGAGTGTGTGCTGCCAGCCGCTTCGGTTCTCCTCATTAGCTTGTTCTAGCTAGCCGCGTGTTGTTTGCTGTTCCCTTTTTTCTCTAGTATTGTTATGAGATTAACGACCCCATATATAGTCTTGTTAAAGCATATAGTGGCTGTGTTCCTAAATACTACTCCTATTTGCTATGAGATTAACGACCCTATTTATAGTTACATACTAGCTCCAAGTTTTAACATGTTAGTTTTGTTGACACCAGATCCATCGGGCAGGGCACCTCAACTCCAATGGATTCGCTCCTACCTGGTGTGGACGGAGAACTCGGTCGTTCCCCGTCGTCAGATGTGCCATCCCACAGGAGGTCGAGGTAAGGGCTTTCCCAGATCTGCTAGTGGTCTTCCTCTTGCCGCCCTTGCTCTCTCTTCTTTGGCGATTTTCACTTTCATGCCCTACTTCGGTTGTTGGCAACAACTCTAGCAAGGGTCCTCTGTTTTTTGTTTTTGTTTTTTTGTTTTTTTTAAGGTTCAGTAATGAGACATGAAGTTGCCTTTTTCTTCTTGCTTCTCTTTTTTTTTGGCAAAAGAGAGAGTTTTATTCGTCATGTGCAGGATTACAATGACCTAACATTATACGTGAATAAAATCCGGAGGACAACGCAACCAACAAACGTGCTCACGTCGGTTCCACCATGGTTTCGAGGCAATTTGAACCCTGATTTGTTTTCAATCAATCTACCTCACTGCAAAGTGTCGCTTCCTTTTAAGGTTCTGAATTTCCTAAAAAGGTGGGTGTACATCTCGCTTCGCAAATGTAGTGAGCTTTAGGCGGACTGCAGATTCTGATCTGGAGCCAAGCGTAGGGTTTCAGCAGAAATCATATTCTTACCTACAACTTATACACAATAATTAAGAAGAGAAATAACTACCTAGAATACGTTGTTGGAATTTAGGACAGTCAAACCGCACCTAATCCGAGCCTCACATGAACTCAATATTTCTATTGTCAGTTTTGCTCATTCTCCCTCCATCCGGAAATAACTAACGCAAGTGGAGCTATGCAGGAAATAATTGACACAAATGGTGTACTAGTGCAGGCCTACACTAGTACTCCACTCGCGTCACTTGTTTCCGGATGGAGGGAGTAGTACGTAAGACTTCTGTACTACATATACGTGAGAATTGTATTGCTAGTCTTTCAGTTAGTCTTAAACATATTCCTAATTCACATCGCTTGTCTGGACTATAATCTTGGAATACTTAATCCCTCAAACAAAGTGTGGGCTTTCCACTAGTCTTAATCCTAATTCACACAAAGTCTGTCTGGAATATAAACTTGGAATACGTGGGCTTTTCACTAGCCTCAATGTTTTTTTTTGCAGGGGCACTAGCCTCAATGCTAATTCACATACAAAGTACATGACAAGGAACGAAGCAAGGAAAATTACCTCACCTTTCCTATTCAACCACACGCCAAATCCTAATCTAACGAGCGAGTCAAATATGTCTCAGACATATTTGGATTATTTTCCATGGCCTTCGTGGAAAACATGTTCCAATTCAGCATCCCGATCGTTTCTAAAAACAAAAAGAGTTCCCAAGTTGGTGAATGGTTATTTAAGTTTGAAGTTATACTTGTCTACTCTTTGGAATAATCATGCATACTACAAGACGGTCACCAACACGTACATGCACAAAGCTTACAAGTTGTAGCTTTGTGTGATAAAATCAGTTACTAATAATGGTTTGTTTATTGTACTACTAATGAAACCTTTGTTAATTTATAATATTATTAACTCACACCGCAAAATAGCAAAAAACCATTGAAGTTTAATATGTTTCATGTATTTATTCTATCAACGAGGCATTTCATTTGCCTATTGTATAAGATTACTATCTATTGGCTTACTTTGATCTTTATTTCTCGAACTGAAGCATTTTGACCAATTCGTTGCTCCTTTGAGCCAAATTAAACCCCAACCGAAATCCTACAAGCCTTAAGATCTGAATTTTTGTGCTTCTCTAACCTTATAGGGTTTTAAATGATGCTATATTCAGCACAAAAATAATATTGGAAAGAGTGTTACATTGATTAATTACTTGGGTTTGAATACTTGTACAGTGATAAACAGAATAGGAGAACACTACATGTTACATAACAAGGTCGAAAAAACACAAATAAACATAGTTCTTGCACACATAGTGCTCGGAATATGCTCGATTTCTCGGTAGATTCCTGATCAATCACTTGTCAGAGTGATAAATAGGCCCAAATGACAAATGGTGATGATATGGCCTAATCTTGTCGCCCCCCCCCCCCCCCCCCCCCCGAGTAGTGATAAACCGGATGATTTTTTGAATAGTGACTTTTCATAATTTTTTGTTTCAAAAATCTTGCCAATCAAAGATGTACTTGACCTAGTGTAGCTCTCCCGGGCAATTTGTCATTTATCGCATGCTTGGGTGTTCATAATTCTATATGTGCAGTGTCTAGCTACACCTAGTCTCCAAACTAGTACATGCTCCTATTGGGTTTTGGCCAATTTATCTATGTTCAAGGCATGTGATAGTGAAGGATACTAAGCGCAGACATAATTTATATTATAAATATTGTTTATTGTTAAAGCTGTAATGCAAATGCCCATGTTGGGCTAAATTTGATGTTTCTATTACTCTGTTAAATTTAAATGGATTAATGAAAAATATATGCCTGATATGGCACATAGTAATTTATATGGGACTAATATGAAACGGAGTAATTTATTGAATGTACTCAATCGCAGCAATATAATTGTCTTATTTGATGTCCAATGTGATTACTCGATCAGTCTAGATGCTTTTCTCTTATTCTTTTTTGACCTTTGATGCTTTTGTCTTCTTTTTGACCTGGATGCCTTTTTATTTTTAGATTAATGTAGTTTTTTCTGAAGTAATATGTTAAATTGCAAGATAAATGTTCTTACCTTGTGCCGAAGTAACTCTTGTTAGATCAATGGGACATCAGAACTTCATGAGTATAGAGTTACACCAGATAAATGCGACGACCCCGGAGTTCACACTCCAGCTATTAGACCATATTACAAATCATTTTTCTGAGGAGAGCATAATTGGCCGTGGTGGGTCTGGAGTAGTTTACAAGGTAGTATATGATTGTACCTAGCTACATCTTCTATTATTTGAATGGTATGATCATACTATATATTACAAAGAAATTTTCAACAGGGTGTATTGGACAACGGTGAAGAGATTGCCATGAAGAAGCTTCATCAAATGCATGGGCTTGACGAGAAGCAATTTACAAACGAATTCAACAATCTTATGAGAGCCAAACATAAAAATATTATACGGTTAGTTGGCTACTGCTACTATCTAGGACATGAACGTGTAGAGCACAAAGGAAAATATGTTTTTGCTCATGTGCAAGAAAGACTGCTCTGTTACGAATATTTGCCAGGTGGAAGTCTAGATGAGCATCTTTCTGGTACGATGACGCCCTACTTAGACTTTTATTTTGCATGTCACCGAATAACGATACCAAACTAATGTCTTGATACACTTTCCATTTTCTTTGCAGATGAATCATGCGGACTTGCCTGGGACACACGTTACCAAATAATAAAAGGTGTCTGCGAGGGTTTAAAATTCCTTCATAAAGGATCCGAAGACCCTATTTGCCATTTGGACTTAAAACCAGCGAATATATTGCTGGACAAAGATATGATACCCAAAATTGCAGATTTTGGTTTGTCCAGACTCTTCGCTTCAGCACAGACCCATATCACAACGCAAATTATTGGAACACTGTAAGTTCATACGAAATAAGTTGTCAAGTTGCTTTCACTATCTCTATTCTTGACGTGATTGTATTTGTACCATGCAGTGGATACATGCCTCCTGAATTCATAGAAAGGGGCAAAATCACACTGAAATTTGACATATTCAGTCTGGGTGTTATAATTATAAAAATAATAGCTGGGCCTGATGGTTACTCCAAATTTGCAGATATGCCTTCCGAAGAATTCAGTAAGCTGGTAAGAAAAGTTATTCGAGGTATATTACCTTTTTCTTCATGGATGTTAGGTTGTGTGATGTGCCTTAGACGGCCACATGTTGGCGTTACCTTTCAATTTTGCAGGTACACGAAAACTGGGCAAAGAGGTTGCATGAAACGATGCAGTCACTTACATCGCAAGAAATAAAGACATGCATAGACATCGCATCAAGATGTGTGGAGAGGGATGAAGAGAAAAGGCCATGTATAAGCGAGATTATCAATGAATTGAATAAGATTGACAATGGCATTATTAACGAACCGGATAAGAATTATAGTGACATTGTGGATGAACAAGACAAGCTTAATGTTCACCTTGTCGATGAAGTGGATAAGATTGATGGATACATAGTTGATGAACAGGGCAAGATTGACCCGGACATTGTCGACAAACAAGATAAGCTTAGTACTGCCAAAACTTCAACTACGAACCTGGTAAGTTTGGTCAGTGTTCATATCGGTGATTTCTCTCACCTATAATATTGTCTTTGTGTCTACGAAGAAAACAATTTGTGACTTAAATGGAATGAGAGTAAACTAAATCCTCTGCTATATATGTCCTTAGAACTTAGATTAACAACTAATTAATCTTGTCCTTAATGATCTTAACCACTAGTTTATTGTCAATACCTTCATATGCAGATACCCGCGGACAGACTGGACTCGCTTTTTACCCCACGATGCGTGTGGGTGAATGGCCCTATCATCATCGGCGCCGGCCCATCAGGGCTCGCGGTGGCGGCCAGCCTCCGAGAGCATGCCGTGCCATTCGTCATGCTCGAGCGAGAGGACTGCATCGCCTCACTATGCCGAAAGCGCACCTACGATAGTCTGAAGGTTAACCACCCTAAGCAGTTTTGCGAGCTCCCGGGAATGCCACTCCCGGATCACTTCCCAGAGTACCTCACCCGCGCCCACTTCATGGACTACCTCCAGCAGTACACCACCAAGTTCAACATCAAGCCGAATTTCAACAACACCGTCCTGTCCGCGCGCTTCGACGAGACCTCTGGCTTGTGGCGCGTGTGTGCACGGGGCGCAGAAACGGACGGCAATGCCAAGATGGAGTACATCAGCCGCTGGCTGGTCGTGGCGACCGGCGCTGAGGCAGTCGTCCCTGACATCCCGGGGCTAGCCGGTTTCTGTGGAGAGGTCACCCATTCCAGCGACTACAGCTCCGGCATTTCCTACATCGGCAAGCGCGTGCTCGTGGTGGGCTCCGGCCAGTCCGGCATGGAGGTGTCCGTCGACCTGTGCAACGGCGGCGCGGTCCCGTTCATGGTGGTCAGGAATGTGCTCGGCATTGCCACGTTATACCTCACCGTACTGCTCATGTGGTGGCTCCCGCTCTGGCTCGTGGACAAGATCATGGCCCTCCTCGCCTGGATAGTATTCGCCGACCTCACCAGGCTTGGCGTCCGGACGCCGTCCGTCAACTCGCTCACGCTCAAGAAGACTGACGACTATGGACGCGCCTGGCGCGCGACGGCCAGAAAGATCAGGTCGGGTGAGATCACCGTTGTCACTAGTGTGAGGCGCTTCACCAAGTCCGGCGCCGAGCTGTCCGATGACAGCGTCGTCGACGTCGACGCCGTCATTCTGGCCACTGGCTACCGCAGCAATGTGACCCAGTGGTTCCAGGGCAACAATTTATTTGACGAGAACGGTTGGCCCAAGACCTCGGTCCCCGATGGCTGGAAGGGTCACTCCGGGCTCTACTCCGTCGGCTTCTCCCGCCGCGGTCTCTTGGGCGCCTCTGCTGATGCCGTGTGTGTCGCAAAAGACCTTGGGCACACGTGCAAAGAGGAAACGAAGCCGACGAGGAAGATGGGTGCTTGTCACCGTAGAGCAATTTCTGCCATATTTTAGTGCACCAAGAAGTGATTGGAGCGAACATCAACAATTGTTTTTTTAGATTAAAAAAATGTTTTTACGGCACCAAAAACATTTGTCTCCAACAGCTGTCCTATAAAAGCATCTACAGCCAGACATAACAAATAGGAAAAAGTCTGAAAAAGACCTTAAATTCGTACTCCGAGTCTGAATTAGACCCTGAACTTGAATTCCCTGAAACTGTCACCCCGACCTCTCTGATCCTGGCTAATCCCGGCTGATTTGCGCTTAATGGTTGCTTGTGAGAACAGGATCGCTTACGTGGCAAGGATTAGGGGAAATAAGATGCCACGTAGTGACGAAAACAGGCCCCACAGTTAGTTCGTGGCCACGCGGGGAAATAAACAGAGAAGGGGGGAATATTTGTAGGGTTCGTCGGCGGCTGCAATCGGAGGAGGAGAGGTGGGCGGCGGCATAAATCGTTGAAGAGGCGGGCAGCGGCGTAAATCTGAGAAGGAGAGGCGGGCGGCGGCGGGCAGCGATGGCTTCGTCCTCCGGCGCGGCGTACTGGAGCGTAGGGCGCGGACGAAGGAGGGCAGCGCCTAGGTCGTCGCCGCTGCCTTATTGGGAGAATCCCATAGCTTACGGACCGGCGAAGAACGGGTACTCGAGAAGAGGGCGGCCACTGGATTTTTCCTTGTTCTGTACCATTCTTGCGTCCATGGAAAAGTAAGCTCTCTCTCCCAATGTTGCTCTGTACCAATTTTGCT